>NC_133658.1:730293635-730502980 GCF_037893015.1 Macrotis lagotis | reverse complement strand
TTAATGGTGTTGAATGTGAAACCTGCCAGTGTAGAGGCAGCTTCATATCCAAGTTTTAATGATCTGTGGAAAAAAGAGGAAGAGAAACAGGCAACCCAGACACAAACCCTGGAGGAGAGCATAAGATGTAAATCTTCCAGTGAATAAAATTCTTCAAATAAACGACTTGAAAATGTCACTTTTCCTAAATATAACTTGGGCTTCCATAACACCAGCTGCTGGTGCGCTGTGTACCCGGCAGCCCCCGAGCTTTACTACTTACTACAACTCCTGATGCCTGTCACTGTATTCAGGCATGTTGGCCACGAGTCGCTCATCAGTGTGCAGGCTCCTTCGTCCCCCAAGCTCCTCCTGCAAGAGCGCAAGAAAACAAACCACATCATTTGCCATCTTTTTTCCTATAAATATGTGTACTATTTCTGAACCTTTCTATTGTGTCTTCAAAATTTGTATCAGCTTGACAGTCACATCTGAAAAAATTAACTCGCTCATAAAAAAGTTTATTAATTGTTTTTTTTGTCTACTGTTCAGTCCACCTCACTCCTCCCATCCCCAATCCCTGCCACTGAAATCTTTATTGTGAGGCACCTGGTGTAGTCGAATGAACCTAGAGTTTGAGGATAGAAATGACTCTGTTTCTTATTTTGCAACTACTGGCAAGTCACTTAACCCTTTCTAGGCTTGGTTTCCTCATCTATTAAATGAGAGTTAGTAACACCTATAGTATCTCTCATAGGATTGTTGGTGTTGGGGGATTCAGTGAGATGATTTATGTGAAGTGCTCTGCAAACCTTCAAATTCTATAGAGATATCAGTTTTTATTATCATAATTTAACAAGAATTGATTTTTAGCTTACTCTGGAACCAGAGTTTTTTTCAAAGCTTGCCTGTTTAATGGTATTATAAATCCTTGAGTCATTATAGAAATATATGTGTGTGCACATATACATATATATTTAAAGAGATATCTTTCTATTCAATTATCATTTTTAAGTTTGTCATCTTTCCATTGTTTTGGATACTTATACATTTATCCCAATTTTTACATCCACTTATATTGAAAAAGGAAAGAAGAAACTTTGATTAAGACCTCAATCAGTGAAGTCAGATCTGTGTGATGTTCTGGGATCAGGTTAATACAGGCACTCTTGAAAATATATAAATTTATGTACATATATTTTATATAGCCAAATACACACACACACACACACACACATATATATATATGCACATATATATATATATTATAAGATATCCCAAAAATGTTATATAGTTCAATTTTAAACTTTAGTAGATTAAATCTGTGTAGCTATAATTAATAGCTTTAATGCATATGGTTTCTTGAAACTGGCATGAATTTTATTTACTATGTTAAATTACTTCTGTGTAGTTCATTTCAAAAAATCAATGTAAATTCAAGTAGGAAGCTTTCCTACCTACAGTAAGAATGTCAGTGTCACTGCTACAGTTTGTGAAGTCATGGAAAGATCAAGACAAAAAATAAGAAAAACACCTGCCAAACCAAATATTTTGGGATTGAACGACAGTAGTGAATTCTCTTGAAATCTTGTAATTTCATTTCTAGGAGTGAAGCTCATCATAGTTCTTTTGAAAACTGAAAAAGACAAGCATGACAAACATGTTTTCTTGAAATGAATTTAAGATTAATTAATTTAGGGTGGCTAGGTGGCAAAGTGGATAGAGCACTGGCCTTGGAGTCAGGAGTACCTGAGTTTAAATTCAGCCTCGGACACTTAATACCTAGCTGTGTGGCCTTGGGCAAGCCACTTAACCCTTAAGCCTTGCAAAAAAAAAAGATTACTTAATTTAATAAAATTCAAGTTGAATTATGATTTAGTGCTTCCCAATTTTGAAATGGCTACAGTGATAAGGATTTTGAAATTTACTGATTAAAAAGCCACTGCAATCAATTGACTTTAACCAAAATTGGGTGAGGATCCTCAAATTTAAATGTCTTAACTGTGGTATATCAAAGCTATCTCTGTACTTCCAGAAGAAGTAGTTAGGTAATGGATTTTTAAGAGAACAAATGGGTCTAGTTGGATCGTTATTTCAGTTCTCATCTTTAATAAAGGAATTGCAAATGCATTACAAAAGGACCTTTGTGATAAGACTATATTAATGTAATTTTGTAGGATCTGATGGCAGTTTTGAGTACGATATATCTAATATTTAGCACAAAGGCCAACCTGGAGTATTGATAGCTAGAAGGAGGAGTATGAATATTTAATTGCCTGAAATCACTAATGATTTACCTGTCTCATAAAAGGGTACCATGACTTCTTTTGACCACTGCTGAACGTGTTTAATAGCTAGTATGGTTTAGCATATTGGGTGTCAGTTTGGACTTATGGGTGTTTTGTTAATGAAATGGGTATTGAGTGGAAACATAGAGAAGTACTGGAGAAAAAGCAAGAGCCCTTCTCCCCATTTGCAAATGCAGAAGCAAAAACTTTTTTTAGAGCTTACAAAACAGTACTGCAGAGCCAGAGGATAGAAAGAAGGAACTTTGAATAAGTCCTCAGTCAATGAAGTCAGATCTGTATAGTGCTCTAGGGTTAGGTTAATGCAGGTTGCCCCTGATCATGGGCCTGAATAGGGTGATTGATTTCAAGTCATGTGCCTTAAAACTGGGGCCCAATGATGAATTGATACTATAGCGATTTGATCTTGTACTCCTTAGATGAAATTGGCATTTTCCAAGCTTCTATATTGTAGTCTTTGCACAGAAAATACGGCCCTCGAAGAGAAAATTAGTATGATGCTGTGTGTGTGTGTGTGTGTGTGTGTGTGGTGCTTTTGTTCCTAGCTTATTGCCTGCCAATCTTATGGCCAATGATGATATTATTAATCAGCTTATCATGGCAATCAAAAATCTACTAAAAATTAAACTAACATGTTGAAAACATTTGATCCATATATCAATCCATTAGTCTTTGGCTGTTGTTGACATTACGTGGTTAAATACAAAATTGCTGATTTCATAAATACATGCTGAACATTAGCCAGTGACTAGGATTGCTGTCAAAACTAAGTGTTGGGGCAGCTAGGTGGTGCAGTGGCTAGAGCACTGGCCCTGGACTCAGGAGTTCAAAACCGGTCTCACACACTCAATAATTACCTAGCTGTGTGACCTTGGGCAAGCCACTTAACCCCATTGCCTTGCAAAAAACCTTTAAAAAAAAACTAAGTGTTTAGTGTTGGTGTTGGACATGCTTCAGACTTTAGTGGTGCCTTCCATAGACTGTAGAATGCCTAGAAAAGCACCTTATACAGCTGTCACCCAACAAATAATTCTAGATGATAGCTAAGTGTTTATAAAAGCCATTTACATTTTGTGACATGTTTTTCAATCATCTTTTTATGAATTCTTTCTCCAGCACCGATTGAGGTAGGTGATTACTGTTAGCTTCATTTTATAATTGAGGAAACAGATTAAACAAATTGCTCTTTCACATTCAGGACTAGAGCAGGGGTGAAAACTCACAATTCAGAAATTAGCACATAGCTCAGCTCACTTGGCTCTACTTGCCCTGCTGTCTTTCTATTACAGACTGAAGCAGAAAAACCTCCAAGATTTCAATAGACAAGGTGAGTCTGACATCCAAAAACTGTCTTACTGACAGCCAGAATACACATTCCAGCCATTTGAAGGTTATGTTTTTGCTTCATACTCCCCTTCTACCTTTACTCCCCATCCTCCTGGATTACCTTATTAGTGTTCAAAGCAGAATCTAGACTTCTTGAGAGGGAATCCTTACACTGCTGCTGCAATTTGAACTTTGCCAGAGGGAGAGAATTCTAATGTGTTGCATCTCAGACATCCATTGATTCCCCCTCGCTTCATTTCTAATATACCCCAATCTATGAACATACTATAATCGTTAGCCTGAGACTATAAAGCCATTGGCAATTATCATCTGTGTATATGTGATTGTAAGTAATGGCACATGACTAATGGCCCTTACCAGTTGTGTGCCTATAAAAACCACCATTTTGTTTGTAACCATATTTATTGTTAAGAATGACCAATGCAGTATTGGTGCTGCCCCTTTGTGGAAAGTGCCCAGGATTTGGAATTAGAGTGCCTGCATTCAAGTCTCAGCTAGGCTGCTTACTTTGGCTGTGAACATGAGCAAATCACTTTCCCATTCAAAGTGAGAGGTTAGGGGAAAAAATACTTTTTTCTTTCTGCTCTAAATCTATGATTCTACAGCACTCTCCCTTCTTAGTAAATTCTAGTAGCTTCCTTTCATCTCCAGGATCAAATACAAATATCTTGTTTAGTTTTTCAAGTTCTTTCTAACCTCCACCTGGACCCTGATCCTGACCTTTCCAGTCTTTTTTACATCTTACATTCTCCCCCTTCTTCATCCCCATGCCTGAAATGCTATCCTTCCTCAACTCCATCTAAGGACTTCCCTGACTTCTTCAAGTCCTAACTAAGCCCACCTTCTACAAGAAACCTTTCCTGGTGATGTCTCTTAATTCTAGCATCTTTCCTCTGATGGTTATTTCCTTCTCTCCTCAATACCCCTCCCCCCAATATAGCTTGTTTGTGTATAACTTTCACACATTGGTCTTCCTCAGGAGATTAGCTCTGCAAGAGCAGGTACTTTCTTTTACCTTTCTTTTTATCTCCAATACATTTCAATTGTGTCTCTGACTCTTCATGATCCTTCAGGGTTTTACTTGGCAAAGATATTGGAATGGTTTGCTATTTCCTTTCTCTGGCTCATTTCACAAATGAGGAAACTGAGTCAAGTAGGGTAAAGTTACTTACCCAGAGTCACCCAGCTACCCAAGTGTCAGAGAAAAAAATTGAACTCAGGAAGATGAGTTTTCTGTTGCTAACCCTGGACTCTATCCTCTTCATCACCTGCGTACCATCAGGTCCACTCTAGAGGTTTAATAAATCTCATGGTCTTCCCAAGCCTGTTATTAAAAGAATACTTGTTTATTCCCAATTTAAGTTCAACCGGTATGTCAAGGAGATAAACCAAGCTCTGTTAAAATCAGAATTCACTTAAATCTCATAAAACAGAAGGAATGATAAACAAAATGAAGTTGAATTTCCAAAGGTAATTTATATTGTGTGTTATATTGCTTGCTTTTCACAACATCGACAAATCCCTGACCTCATTTGGACCTTTCAGCAACACCTTGTGAAGGCAGGGTTCAGTACACTGGGTTTTGAGGGTAAAAAAAGATGTTAATCATTCCCTGGGAGGGATGGGACAACAGATTGCAGTCTAATGGGGAAAAGAAACACACTTGATGGTGAGTATAGCTAGATTTAGAGAAAAATCTTTTTCAAGTGTAGGAAAGGATAGATATTAGAACAAGGGTTGTCCTTGGGGGCTAGAAAATAGTTAAAATTAGTTTGTACTAGGCTTTGAAATGCAGTAAAGGAGGAAAACAGTATAGGTTAGACAGATTTCAGAAAAGATTTTGTTTTTGAAACAAGCTTAACCAGGGACATTGCTACTTCACAGTCAACTTTTTTTTTATTTATATTAATTCATTTGAATTTATTGGATTTTACTTAAAGATCTTTAAAAGGATCAAAGAGAAGGTTGCTTTATACCTTCTCAATGTCAATTTTATCATATGTAAAAATAAGAAGTGTTGGATCATATGACCACTACAGTCCTTTTCAATTCTAAATGCAATTTGTAATTCCCAGACACACAAAAAAATTCCCAGACAGTGAATTTGTCTCCCCCAAACTGTTAGATAAATCAAATAAAATAATGGATTTGCCAGTTTTGAAGTATTTGGGGGGGTTGGGGGGGATTTTATGTTTTTTTAAAGTATATTTTTGATGGCTTCTCTTTTACTTGAATTACATAGGTAAGAATGACTTGTGTGGCTCTTATATTTAAATGACCTTCACAAAATGTGCATACCCTAGGATGAGAGATAGCACCAGCAGGGGTAAACTAATTCACAGGTAACAGAAAATATTGGGCTTATAAAATACATGTCTAGTTGCTATATGTCTCATTAATAGAATGTTCAACAAAACATCCCCAAACAGTGTAGATTGCAGAGGTATGATGCAGAGGGTTGAACTCTGCCTTTTAAGTATACTTGGGTATAATCACACCATCTTTCACCCATGTATCTGCTATTGACTCTTCTTATTATTTCTCTTTTTCTCTCTCAGTTGGGTCAGAGGAAATCTAGCAGACATACTCTGGAATATCCTGAAAAAATTCCAAAATTAGAGAATTCTCTAATTGGCTCAGTTCCAATTTGACATAAATTAGGGAAATATTTTTTTCCTCAAGGCGTAGCTTCCCCTCTCAATCTTTAATCTTGAGATTATTATAGGCACAGTTGTTATTGATGTTGAGTTGTACAATCATGACTGACTCTTTGTGACTCTGTGTTTGGTTTCTTGGCCAGATACTGGAATATCTTACCATTTCCTTCTCCAGCTTCTTTTACAGATGAGGAAACTGAGCATGAAGTGACTTGCACACACAGTTAGAGAGGCAAGATTTGAAGACGAAGATGAGTCTTTCTAACTCCACCCCTGGCACTCTATCCACTATACCACCTAACTGCTCTGTAGGCATAGACAACCTTGCCCTATCGGCATATAGAATAGTGATAGACATCACTATTGATGGCTATGTAATTTAATAGAAGTATTAAGGAGCATAAAATGTGAATGCACATTTAAACAACATGGGGCTCATGCTCCAGATCATCCCTGTGCTCTGGAAAAACCAGGGAAAGAACTGTTGACTAAATCTTAATTTCACCAAATGCTAAAACTGTCCAGTTTGTCTGATCCCAATTTCAGACCACACTTTCCACTTCCCCGTTTTCTGTCCTCATTCTTTCTGTTCCAAAAGCTCATTTATTTATATCCAATGCTTAACTTTTTGCCTCCCTTTGTTAATTATATTAAACTCAGGTTGAAGTCTCTGTTTCTCAAAGCCAATAAGAATCCTCAAACAACTAGCTCTTCTGACCACCTGCAAGAAATCTAGCCCAAGGATATACAATACTTCTAAGACAGTCTTCAAAAAAATCTCCAAAATCATGGGGAGATTTTGTTAAATCTCTGTGATCCCAGAGAACCATCCAAAATCTCTTTATCTTGCATCTTGACAACCTGGAACCACAAATAACTTTAGTTAATATCTGGCCTTTCCCATATTTTCTATTTTTGTTGAATCATTTGCATTTGCTTTTTCACTGTAACTTAGAAATCTGGCTAATGGATGAGTATTTAATTCTACCAAGAGTTTCCCCTCATTTCATTTAACAAATAGAATTCCTTCTCTTTTATGCTGATAAAATGTAAACATCTTGAGGACAAGAATTATTTCATTTTTGCCATTGTTTCCAAAGTATGTATCACAGGGCCTGACATATAGGAGACACTAATAAATGGGTATTGGTCGACTTTTGCTTTTCTTGTAAAATGTCTTAAGAAGTGACTTAATAACAGCAGCCCTGAGATTGGTTGCATAAATACCTCCCAGTCCCCTTGCATCTGTCTTTTACTTTGCAATCATCTTATGAATCCCCCAAACTTGTACGCTTGTAATTGCCTCTCTGTCAAGTGATCCCTGAACACCTCATTATCTGATGAATGTTTATAAATTAGAAGAGATGTAGGAAGCTCTTGCAATGGCAGTGATTAAAAGTTACAGAGAAAGAAGTAAAGGATCACATATAAAAGACATCTATAGGGGGAAAAAACACTAAGCAGGAGGGTCAGAAAGCTATTCTGAAGCATTGGAAAATGATATCTCTGATTTAGCAGAGGGCAAAGGATAATAAACTAGAATAGAATGAAGTGAAGGAGAGAAAAATTTAGGATAAGTACAAAAAGGACTTTTCTTAATGAGGTCTACCAAAATGGAATGGCCTCTCCGGGGAAGCTTTCAATCTACCCCCCCCCCCCCACCGTGAGAACTAAAACCTGAATCTAAATTAGATACACTGTAATAAGGTACAATTGCTATTTAATCTTTGTCCACGCTTTCTCTTTCCCAGCTTTCCTATTTCTGGAGCCACCATGGGACAATTTTTAATTGAACCCACCTAGTCCTACCGACTGAGAGACATAAGGCTCTTGAGTTGACTCCAGTCTGAAGCTGGATCTTCTGATCTGATCCCTACTAGATCTCAATCCACACTCAGAGGGAGGTACCAGGTCTCTCACTGTACATCCCTTCCTGCCCATGTATCCATGGAAGTGGTATGATAGTGTCCCACTTACTTTGAGGAAAGGATGGGATGCTGTACATCTTCATTTATAAATGTATTTGGCTATGAAGGTTTTTAGGGTAGAAGGAAGGAATCTACATATCATCTTAGGAGGTGGTAGCCATCCAATGCTACATCCTCTCATTGCATCCTCCAGGGAACACCTTTTTATATCCCACCAGGGTGTGAATCAAGAGACTAAGTTTTTCAATTCTTGCTTTTTCAGTGGTCACCTGAAGAAAGCCATACTATCTCTCTGATCAGTGAGTGGTTTGTCTGTGTAAAGTAGGGCACTGTCAGAAAATCTGAGTTCAAGTGCTCTGACTCATACTGGCTGAGAGACCCTAAACAAAGGCACTTGATCTCTCAGTATCCCCAGAATACCATGAGACTATAAGTTACAGAATAAGTCGTAATTTGGGACAGACAGTGGCACAGAGGCTAGAGAGCTGGGCCTGGAGTCAGGAAGATGTGAGTTCAAATCTAATCTCAGGTACTCCTGAACATTTTCCTCATTTGTTGAATGTAAACAATAATAGCACCTATCTTCCAGGATAAAACGAGATATTTATGTTGATAATAGTATCATCTTATCTCCTAAGGTTGAGAGGGGGATAATGAAATATTTGTAAAGTACTTTGAAAACCTTAAAAGAGCTAAATAAATGCTAGTTATTATTATTATTATTATTATTGTCTAGGATCTACATGGGGTGGCTGGGAGGTAAAGTGGGCTGAGAATCAACGAGACTTTTCTTGCTTCAAATCTAACCCCAAGTACTTACTAGCTCCATCACCTTAGTCACTTGACCTTATTTACATCAGTTTCCTTATCTGTAAAATGAGCAAGAGAAGGAGTAAACCACTCCACTATCTCTGACAAGAAAACCCCAAATGGGGTCAATATAGAGTCAGAAATGACTGAAAGTAGTCAATAAAAACAACAAATGGTTTATATTAGTAGAAGGACTTTCATTTACTTTACTAGGCAAATCATAAATCTGGAGATAAATATTTTATACGTCTTAGTGTCCTTTATAAGAATAATGACAAGTTGATTCAAAAATAGTCCATATAGGGGTAGCTAGGTGGCCCAGTGCATAGAGCACTGGCCCTGGAGTCAGAAGGACCTGAATTCAAATCTGGCCTCAGACACTTAATAATTACCTGGCTGTGTGACTTTGGGCAAGTCACTTAACCCCACTGCCTTGACAAAAAAAAATAATCCATACAGCTAGGAAGTATCTAATGCTGGATTTGAATTCAGGAAGATGAGTCTTCTTAACTTCAGTCCCAGCACAATTATCTTCTTTAAGAAGACAGGATCCTCTGCTTGATCAAAAGGATAAATTTGAATCCCACCTCAGCAGAACCTGCATCACCCTGAGCAGGTCATATGTTCTATTAAGGTCTTAATCAGCTCCCTAGTACTGATCATTATCATCACTGGTTCAAGACCATGAAGTGAGTTCTTCCTCTAGGAGTTCTTCTTCCTGATCCAAATCACAAGAGTCCCTTACCTTTATTAATGTATATTTTCTAGCACAGCAAACAGAATAAAGAGTTATTTGATGAAACAAGACTTTATAGTGTCTCAGAGTGACTATGCTGAGACATGAATAACCATTAATGGATTGCCAACATAGGAACTGCAGATGATTGGACTGAATTTATAACTCTGAAAATAGCTCTTGTGAACAGAGATATTTATTATCATCTTCTTTTTGTTACCACTTGCTGCTCTGTCTTAAAATGTAATATAGGTCGAAAGTTTTAAGTATTTGAGCACTCTGATTATTTAGGTTTTCATTAATAAAAGTTTTACCATTCTTGGGAAAGTCCCAGACCTTAGAGGCAAGGTTCATTATAAAGAGGAAACAGAGGTTAAGTGCATTACCCAAGGTTACACAGTTAGGAATTGTCTTGAGGTCAGATTTAAACTCTGGACTCCAGAGCTGGCACTCTATCTACTGTTCCAGCTCGTTAATCTGGATCAAAGGCAAGTAAAGTGGCTAATTTTATCTTTTCCTCACTTGGAAAGATTAGGGAGTAGAATCTAAAGAGGTTTATTCAAAAAGGAGAAGAAGAAAAAACAATTAGAGTACTCAGCAAATTGACAGAGTATAAAATACTGGATGGACAAATTGAAAAGGAAAAAGACTGAATTAACTGAGAAGGGAAGGTGGGTATGTTTGTTGCAGTGGAGTTACTGATACAGAGGAAAGAAATGAGAGTAGGGTTGTCAAGTTATTTTTAAACAATTGACCATAATCATTTTTTGACCCAGACCTTCTAGGTGAGGTGTAGATGCCCATAAGCATTTTCAGTAAACAAGGTTGACAATCTCAACTATCTTCGTGCAGAGTAGGAGAAATTGTATCATGACTTGTACTGTGGTGCTTGTATTTATTCTGCTTGTGAGTGACCATTATCTATGCCCCTGTGTTGGCTGACATCCAAGCAGGAAGCTTATCTATTATACAATGAGCATTCTGCTCTTTCTTTCTTTCTCTTTGGACTTAGACTGGTGGCCTGAGGCATTTGAAAACTCATTAATGGTGGCAGCCTCCTAATTGCATTTTATTTCAAGGTTTTAAAAGAGTACCTAAGCAAACCTTTATTCTCATTTAATCTTTGAACTGGGTGACCACTGCATGTTTCATTGGCTATATTTTGTGTGTTTTTTTGGCAAGGCAAGGGTTAAGTGGCTTGCCCAAGGCCACACAGCTAGGTAATTATTAAGTGTCTGAGACTGGATTTGAACTCAGGTACTCCTGACTCCAGGGCCAGTGCTCTATCCACTGAGTCATCTAGCTGCCCCTTCATTGACTATTCAAAGGAATGATATTCTGTCCTTTTTACATTTTTCTTCTTATAATCACCTTCTGCAATTTACTGAACAGTCCCTTAAATTTCTTTTCTTTTTTTAATTATTGTAACTTCTGCCTCATACATTTAAATAGCTAATCTTTGGATCTTAGACTCATTTATTCAGGGGGGGGGGTAAGGAGTTTTTCTTCTATTTTTCTTTCCTTTCTCCAATGGCTCTACTTCTTTTGAATTCCATTTATATGACTCAGTTTTGTAGTACTCTCTTCTGGTTCAAGAAACCCTGGGGCCATGTTCATCTTTCCCTTTCTCCTTCAGTTGTTCCTCTACACCACAATTCTCTTCTTCCTGAACTCATTTATTTTTATTCTTCCTTCTTCCTGCCTGCTCAGTGACCCCAAGATTTCCATCTGTTGGAATCCTACACTTTATCTTTATTATGAAACTTTCCCTGAGCTCACCATCCACCTCTATACTTCAGGGTCTCTATTTTTAAAAAACTTTTAAAAAAATTTAACATTCAACAAATTAAGACCTGTTTATTGGAAACACAAAAAAGTAAAAGTCTGAGTAGTATTTGAGATGGTGCTTGGGTCTGTACTGCCTTAAAGATTCAATGTAGCCTTGGAATCAGTAGATCTGCATTCAAATCCTGACTGACACTCAGTGTATGATTGTATATTGGTTATTTAAGGTCCTTCACTGTCAGTTTTCTCATCTGTAAAATCGATCATGGAATTAGGGATTTAGACCTAGAGGGACTGGGAGAAGTCATAGAGTACCCTCATTTTGCAAATGGGGAAACTGAGGACTGGAGAAGTAAATATAATTTGGCCAAGGTCACTTGGGGAGGTAATTCATAGAGCCCTGTACTGTTGAACGATGAAAGTGTTGCTGCTGATTAGAGGCATCCTAGCATGGTTAATAGAGAGACAACATTGGAATTGGGACTGTTTGGGTTCAGCCTCTCCAATGTGTGCTGACAATACACTGATGCCTGGCAAGGCATTTCATCTCCTAGTGTCTGCAGGCTGCTCTCTATGATTCACAAGAGCAATTGTCTATCTGCATTTATGGAAGTTTTTTGTCTGAAAGTTTCTTTAGTCATTGAAATCAAATATACAGAACAAAATAAAACAATTTTGAAATACAAACAAGACTAGGGCAGCTAGATGGTGCCCCAGAGCATTGACCCTGGAGTTAGGAGAACCTGAGTTCAAATGTGACCTCCGATATTACTAGTTGTGTGACCCTGGGTAAGTCACTTAACCTCAATTACCTCCCAAAAATTAATAAAAATAAAATCGGCAAAAGTACTCTCCTCGGGGTGGCTAGGTGGCACAGTGGATAGAGAACTGGCCCTGGAGTCAGTAGTACCTGAGTTCAAATCCAGCCTCAGGCTCTTAATAATTACCTAGCTGTGTGGCCTTGGGCAAACCACTTAACCCCATTGCCTAGCAAAAACCTAAAGAAAAAAAAAGTACTCTCCTCACAGGGTAGTTTTCAGGATCTTGTGACTTAATCTATGCAGGATACCTTAAAGACCATCTTTTATTTCCAGGTTTAAAAAGACCATATGTACTGCCTTAAAGACTCAATGTAGCCTTGGTATCAGGAAATCTGCATTCAAATCCTGACTGACACTCAGTATAGTTGTATATATATATTGAAATGAAATAAATTTAAAAGACTATTAAAAAGACTACAGTTTCCTCAACTGTAACATGCAATTACTAATTCACTTACAACCTACCTAGCAGGATTGTTCTGAGGAAAGTTCTTTGTTAACTTCAAAGTGCTATAGAAATGTGACCTATTATAATTATTTGTTTACATTTCTTCTTTCCTCACTTATATCTTAAGTTCTTCAAAGTTTAAAACTGGTTCTTATATGATTTCATATAGCCATAGTACCTCCTACATAGTTGGAGTTCCATAAATACTTGCTGAATGAAAGGATTTACAATGAAAATCTCTGTTGCATGAGTAGATTTTTCAATGAAATGGATGGGTTTTTTTTAAACATGAACCTTCTGCAATATTTGAAATTTAAGACTATCTCTTATCCATAAGGATCCATTTAAACACTGTAGTTGAAGGGTCCTTTTTCCTTTTGAAAGCTGCCCTAATCTCATTCTTTATTTCCCTTTAAATCATCTCACTAATTCCATGCTAAGGTCTATACTCCCTTCACCTGACTTCATTTTTGTGTCCTTCTTCCATTTTGGGACTCCATTTCTTATATGTGAGTTGGGAAATATTCATCAGTCCTCTATTTATGTTCAGCACAAGATGGTTTGCAATGAAAATGCTGTATTCCTTAAAAAAACTCAATTTTACAAATACAGGAAATAGGAGGCAATATTACATAATGGTTTATCTGAACAAAAAGATCTGTAGTGCTTAATGGACTAAGTTTTTATATTAGTGAACAACATGATATGGTAGCTGAGAAATTGAATATTATCTTGAACTGTATTGAAAGAGAGTCCATCACATCTGGAGGATTGTGTTCAATCAGGTATATCAAACCTTGGAAACGATATTGATAAATTGGACAGGTAGGAAGAGAACCTTGAGGGCATGTCCTATGTCTGGTTGAAAAGATTGGAGATGTGTAGCCTAGGGCAGAAAAGTCTTAAGGGGAGGTCATGAGAACTATCTCCAAGATTGTTATATTAACAAGAGAATAGATTTATTCTACTCAGCAACAGAGGGCAAAATATAGAGGGTGGTGGAAGCTACAGAAATACAAATTTAGACAATGTCAAGACACATTTCCTGATGGCCAAAGTCCTTCACAGATGTAATAGGCTGCCCTGGGAGAGGTCTGGTTCCCCCCCCCCCCACTGGCAGGAAGCCTTCAGGTGGAAGCTTCATGACCACCTGGCTAGGTATTGCAGAGAGGATTCTTATTTATGTACAAGTTGTGTTCATGTCTAGAGAGCAAGAGGGGAAGAAGACATATGGACTAACCCCCCCTGAAAATCTGAGACTCCCAGATGTATCCCAGAAGCAGGATTACAAAGAGCACTGGAGTCAAGGAACTTGTGTTTGAGTCTTGGTTTTTCTGCTTCGCTTCCTGAATGGACAAATCCCATGATTTCTTTGGACCTCAGCTTATTCATCTATGAAATGGATTGGGTGGGGACATGGGAGAGTGTTTGGCCTGGTTGATCCCTGAAGATAGAACTCTAAATTTATGTTCCCATGGACCTTAGAGCAACTATGCCAGGTCCCCAAATCTAACCAAATAAACCAAAGGACAAAATTCCAACCTGCTAGGTGCATGGAGTCTTCCTGAACTTTTCCCAATCAATCAGTTAACATTTATTTAAAGTACCAGATGCTGTCCTAAGTGTTGATGCTGCAAAAAAGGACAAAAGAGCTTACAATCTAATTCAGTATTCCAAAAGTTCATCAAAAAGACAGCATGCATTTATTTGGTACTCTGTCCTAGACTCTGCTAAGTGAGTGTACAAAGGCAGTTTTTTAAGATATCCCTTGCCTCAAGGAGATTACATCCTGAGAGAAAGGAGACAAAAACCTAAATTGATCCATACGAGATAGCTACAGAATAGACACAATTATACCTGATAATCCCTTTTGTATAAATTGATTTTTTAAAAATTAAAATTAAATCTGTGATTTCATTGATATAGGGAACAACCAATGAGAAAAATTCTAGTAATACAGATCAAAGCCCTTACTAGAGATTCTAGTCTCAGTATTGCTTGACTTGGCCAACATAAACCAACCAGTTTGTGCCAGAGAGGGGAATGAAACTCAGATCTTGCTGGTTTATCATTCACTTTGCCACACTGTTTGTCCCTTTGTTGTGACTAGGAGTTTGTAATGCTTACTATGTCTAGATACACAATGTTGAATTCTTGAGATATTCTGTAACATCTGCAAAAAATTATTGACCTATGTATCTCAGAGGCATATTAGAACCTTTCTGATTGGTTGTTACTCATTTTCTTGAAATTTCTTGAAATTGCACAGTGGGTAGTTATTCTAAGACTATATTTTCAAAGTAAAGAAGTGATTGAATGCAATTTTCTAGTCATTTCAAGCCTAAAATATACCTGATATATTTAGATAAATGAGCAAAAAATAGTTTTTAGCCTTGAACTATTTAGATAATTTTCTAAATTCTGAGGTTCATTTTATATATATATATATATATATATATATATATATGTAGACACAGTTCCATTGCTTATTTATTTGATCTATAACCTGAAAAAACCCACAAAATTAAAAGCAAAATCAAGATGTAGCATGAAAAATTTTAAGCAGATTCAAAGCCTGGCTAGGACCAATCCTTTCCTTTAAAATTTCCTTGATATTCCCCAACTAAAATGGTTCTTTTCCTCTTCAGATTTTCCTAGAAAATTTGCCCAGATTTCTCCCTGATCCCATCAAATCTATCCTTGGAATATATATGTGTGTATATGTACATGCACACATAAAATTATAGATATGTTTTATATACACACAATATATTCCATGTATACTAATATATAAGTTTAATATGTAAATACATATGTGTGTGTGTGTGTGTGTGTGTGTGTGTGTGTGTGTGTGTATACTTATAAATTCTTCTAAGAGGCTTAATTACAGTCTTGAAGGCAGAATCTCTATTTTTCATTGTGGAATCCCCATCATTGGCACAATGTTGCCCACAGTTGTTACTTAATAAATGTTTATTGAATTAAGTAGTCACGTCTTCAGTTAGATTCTTTACTATCCAGCTTAAGCCTGGACTCTGGGGATTTTGATGTGCAAATGAGGTGAACTAATCATTAGGAAAGTCATCCAGGTTCTTTCCTTCTTTTGCCTTTGGAAAATTCAAAATTTTAAGTGGATGGCTAACATGGAAGTGGGGTCTATTGATCATCCACTGGTGAAGGTCAAGATGACTGGTTTTAACCATTCTAGGCAGTTATCAATGCATTGATTATGAGGTTTTAAGTGATGAGATTACTATATCATTTGTGTTCACTAACTCAAGAAAAACTGCAAAAGTCTCCCATTGGTGCATGTCCAGAAATTTTAAAAGAGACCTTGGGTGGATTTTATTTACAGCCATCTCATATCGACTCAAACTCAATCTCAGATTTTTGTAAAAATATTTTCACTCCAGTTCCATCTACACTTAGGACTGATGCTTTTTATAGTAGTCTGAAGGATGTATAGAATACCCTGATATGATACCCAGGAAATCAACTCGTTTTTTCATGAATTTGAAGAAAACTGTAATTGTGTGTTATTGTCTCTCTCTTTTATTTCCACTACCCCTTAAACCAGCTTTCTTTTTTTTTATTGGGAAATGTACTTCATTAATCCCAGATGTTTGTCCCTTACCTGGGCATATAATGATATATCTAGCCCAATTATTTTGCATAGTGTAGCATATTGCATATTTAGGTGTATCCTTATTGTCTTCTGTTTTTCCTCTGCGATTATCAAGAAACCAATTTCCTGACAACAGTAGTTTGTTTCTGTTTGCTGTGTTACCCTTGAGAAATCCTTCAAATACTTTAAGCTTTTGTGTTTAACATATCAGTGAGCTATCAGATTGGAGGCACAGTTCAGCCCTCATGCTTTGTTCATATTGAATTATGGAACTTGAAAATATTTTAAACTGAGAAAACCTTGTTGTAGGATTCTAAAACTAATGATGCACATAGAAAGATCTTCAATTTGTAAGCTATTTTGTGTTCTGAAGTTGTATTGAATTTGTCTAATTTTTTTCCTTGTTTAGGAACTTAAGAAACCAATTTGTTTGCACAATGGTGAATCAAAATAGTTTTTTTTCTTAATGTAAGTATTGTTCATGTCAAAAACATGATTGTTCCCACTTATTCTTATTAGCCAGATAACCAAAGTAGAAGTAATAGCTTTTTTTTTTCCTCTCTGTCACAATTAGGCAAATTGTCATTTTTTTCCCTTCTTCAGTGTTCAGTGGGATTCAAATTGTCCAGATGCCATTAGATAATCCCGATAATAGTTTGTAGCTCTTATATCAAGGTCACTTCTGACTTAATTTGCTAATTAACAAAGTGTTTTAATCTCACCATACCTCACATACTCCCTGTATATAAATATATATATACACATGGATGCTTTAAGACTGAATAAACTATTGACTTCTTAGGAGAACATTGTTGTGGAAAGATAAACTGTGAACATCAATTCCTTGTGAAACCCTCTAGCTTTTGAATTCTTTTTTTTATGATGGGCATATTTTCTTTTACTCCCATTGAAGACAATCTCATAAAAAAATGGACACCAAAGTTCTATTATTTGGCTATTACACATATGAGCATAGTAAGCTTTCTTTGAATGGCAAAGATACAAAATTAAATCCTTGTTTTTCATAGATATCAAAACCTTAATTCAGTACCATATACATATTTATAAATAAAATTCTCCAGGGGGAAAAAAGGAGGATTTGATTCTATATGCCCCCCCAGGAGAGTGCCCTCCCTCCTTTCTAATTAAAGTGATTTCTATTTGATTTATTTTCATAGGCAATGACAGAATAGACAGTAACTGCAGCTGATTGTGGTGGCTATTTGATAATGCTCACTCTCTGAATAATGTATGTGATAGAGCAGAATGACGTGATTGGTAACAAAGGATGCATCTGCCATTACTGCTTTGTATTGACTTTCAGTGACTTTGAGAAGTGTGATTGGAGGCTAGTGTGCAGCTCAATTGCCAGATAGATGGAAACCATCATTATCTCTCTTTGAACAGGACAGTAGGGTAGAATGAATAGGGAAGAGACCTTTAGCTTTGTCTTCTTGTGATCAACAGAATTCTGTCCATGGGAAGAAAGAGCTTTGTCATAGCAGATCCAAAAAACTTGGTTAGTTCTCCTTTGGAAGTTTCCTGCTGAGTTTTCTCACCTTCTCATAGGTTTCTTTGGGGGGCTATGGAGCAATTAAAATCCTTTTGTCTTAAAGCTAAACCACCGAAAGGATATTGCTATCAGAGCAGGTGCACCTCATTGCTGTAATTGTCAAAGCAGCGATTCTATAATTTACACAGTGTCATGGGGCTGGAGAAGGAAGTTCTTAAGACACATCATTGACAAAAAAACCTGACTTTCCGGTTCTGAAATATTTATTTACCAAGAAAGGGCCATTTGGAGATTTCACCACTCTGGCATGCATACATGTATGCAAATACATCCAAACAGGCACATAGATTTATAGGTCTAGAGCTGGAGAGGATCCCCAAGATAATATAGTCCAACCCTTTAATTTAACAGTTGAGGAAACTGAGACCCAGGGAATTGAAGTAATTAGACTAAAATGTTCACATTTTATCTTCCCACAACAATGTTCTCCTAAGAAGTTAATATTTTATTCAGTCTCAAAGTATCCCTGTGATTTACATACAGGGAGTATGAGGTATTGTGAGATTAAATGACTTTTTAACCAGCAAAGTAAGTAAGGGGTGACCTTGACATAAGAACTATAAACTGTTATCAGAATTATCTAATGGTATCTGGACAATCTAAATTCCACTGAACACTGATGGAGGAAAAAAATGGAGATGGGATTTGAACCCTGGTCCTCTGATTCCATTAATATGTAGAGTTTTCTCTTCTCTAAAATAAAGATAATGCTTCTTCTTACCAACATATAGGATCATTGTAGAGAAAAAAATTTTAAACATTTAAAGTGTTTAATAAAAGTGAATTACTCCTTTTATTGGTAATATTATAGAGAAAGTGAGTGCTTGGAAGTGTCTCTTGGGTGAGCAAAGAAATTGGTTTCCTTTTGGAGGAAAGCTCTGAAAACTAGATTCTACCTGAGCCAGTCTTCTCTCCCTATACCCCCAACCCCATCAGAATCCTTGTAATGAATATAGGATGGTCAAGGTGGACCTTTTGCTACTCTATAATCAACTCAACTGTGTCACTAGCCAGATCTTGGGGGGCTGGTCCCTTCCCTAATCAGCAAGACTTTGGTCTCCTGCACAGAATTCATCAAATCTTCTACTTCTTTACATGATCATACAACAGCTACTTAAGAGTTAGAAACAAGATTCAAACCAAGGTCTCTCCTATCTCCAAGTCCAGCCATCTTTCCATTCTACCACATGCTCTTCTACCTGCCTCATAGAATTTTTGTGGACCTGTGAATCTAAGGGTAGAGATATCTCCTTAGCCTATTCCCTCTACCAGTACTTATTTTACCTGTTCTGCAACCTGCAATCTTAGAGACTTATATAGGGGCACTGAAAGAATTATCAGTGGATTTGGGGATAAAGAGTTTTTATCCAGAGAAAGAACTGATTAATAGAAGTATGCATACAGTAGTTTTACATACATTATATATACATATATTTGGGTCTAATGATTGCCATGTAGGGTGGGGAGGGGAGGAGGGAAGAAAAAAAGGGAAAAAAAGAAAGTAACATAATAACTTTATTATATATTTAAAAGGAATAACAAATAATATATAATAGATTTGCAGTTTCATGTGAAGTCATCTTTTCCTCTACTATGTTATGGAACTGTTTATTTTGTTTCTTAAGTTGAGAATAAAATAAATTTTTTAAAAAAGAAACCTTACCTTAAGTCAGGAAAACTTAAGTCCAAGTGTCATCTTTAATACAAACTGTGTAACTATAATAGCATTATTGTGAGGAAAATTATATATTAACCTTTATAGGAGGTTTGTGTGTGTGTGTGTGTAACATACAAAGAATACATTAGTATTCTTTGGTCATTTTTCAGTTGTATACAATTATTCATGACTCCATTTGAGTTTTCATGGAAAAGATACTCTAAGTTGTCTACCATTTCCTTCTCTCTCTCTGTGTATAGTGTACATACACACACTGTGATGTATATAATTATTATTATAATAACTTGGCTCATACAAGCACCCTTAGTCTACCTTATGTTATGGAAATTATGTGTTTTGTGTTATGATTTCAATAATCTACCCCCCAAATCAATTTTGTCCCTGATAGAGTAAAAGGGAGATAAAAACTCTGATTACAACCCCCCCATAACCTCAATAAGAAAAAGGTATTGTGTACTGTAATTTATCCAAAAAGAAATGAGGAAAATTATGTTCAAAAGGAGACTAATTCATGAGGTCAATTAAACATTAGTCCATGATACCAGGAAAGATTGTAATTCAAGGAAGCATCTCTGAAAATATTCCCCAGCAGAAAGCAATTGCAGAGGGTCCCCTTTCCTGGAGGGAGGGAGGCTATATCAGTGTAACTGTTTGAGATGAGATTTGGGGCAGAGTACTCAGTAAGTAACCTTGGCACATCATCCTAGCATTCTACGAGAAGGTTGTGGGGAAAAGTCATTTTATTGGTATAAATTGGACTCAAGGGTCTCTATGGACCTAACTTTTGTCTTCTGTGATATCTGGTGAACCTTGATGATTGTGATAGCCAAGAAATCAGGTGCAGAGGCCTCTGCAATAATTTCAAATTAATGGAGTTCCAAGAATAGTTATAAGACACATAAAATTTAAGTAACTCAGGAAAGAGTAAGGGGTAGAAAGATTTCCAACTCAGGCACCCATATCCCTAAATAGAACAGATGCCCCAGTTTATTATGTGTCTTCCCAACACTGAAAAAATAAATGAACATATAAATGTGTAAATTGAATTTATTTTATAAAAAATAAATATTGTAACTTAAAGCGTTATATAAATTCTTGCCATTTTTGTTGTTGTTGTTGTTGCTGAAATGCAGATTTAAAATGTTTTAATGACTCAGGTTTATATGTGAAATGTTTTTTTTTTTGAAACTTGAGAGTTTAATGGCTTCCCTCAGTTTTCACAAATGTAACACTAATTCACATTGTTATCTTAACTATAAAAATAAAACCTAAGATTGTATTTTTAAAAAAGTAACTGGTGAGAGATGAGTACATTTCCAAATGTTCTTGATTTCTTCTCTTGGTGTATCAAAACAACCAGACCAGTCCATTCTGAAATGTTTATAGATATTTATTTCTTACACTGAAGGGAATTTTTTGATGGCTTATAAAATCCTTAAAAACTAGAAAGAGTGGCTGTGTTTATAGGGAGCAGGAGTGTGTGGGTGTGAGAGGGGAACAAGTTCTAGCCAAATGAAGAGCTAGTAGAATATATTAAGTCAAAAGGAAGCTTTTATTTTTTTTTCTTCCAGGGCTTAGTGTAGTTTATTAACTTCTTACTTTCTTTCCCTCTTTGGTTGGTTTCCAAATGAAAGTATTTTTAATAAAAGAGGCTTTAATGGTTAATATGTGGAGTTTGTTTCCTCCTCTACTGAAAAAAAAAACCACAAGGAAAAAACCTTGGAAGAAGGCTGAATAATTTATGCATCTTTAATATTGGAGTGGGAAGATATTCCTTGAAGGCCAGGATTTCATAACCACTTTTTCATGCTTGACTTGATCTCTCTCTTCCCAAAATGATATGCTTTCATTAAACACATAACCCACTAAACCACTTAACCTGACTTCTTCTCAAACCCCGTTAAATAGGTCACAAAGAATATGTCTGCTGCCAGGATTTTCAGTATGAATTATGATCACTATACTTATAGACTATTGAATTCAGAATGGATAGAAGTTCTTGATAGAAAGAAAAAAGATAAAGTATACTTTGTATTCAATAAGAAAGTATTTTCTCCTGAAAATAAAAATTTCTTTCTTTCCCCTAATAATAAATTGATAGGTTGAATTTTTTTTATATGGCCAGCTCTTATTTTACTCTTACAAGGTTTTTAAAGATAACTACCCTTTAATCAACCAAGTATTTGTTAAGTATTTACTAGAAGCAAGCATTGTGCCAGAAGTTGAGGATGTAAATACCAGTGAATGAAAAAATTCCTACTCCTAGGGAGCTTATATTCTGATGGAGAGAGCTTGAGACATAAAGTATGAACAGAAAAACTATAAAGAGATTAAATACAAATAATTACAAAGTATGAAAATACAAGTTAGTTAAGGAGAGAGGGCAATACTTATCTAAAGGATCATTGTCTCATGTGGATGATGGTAGAGGAAGAGAAATTGTCTCTGAATCAAACTAGAAATGCTTCTCATTTTTTAATGCAATAAGCAGTTTCTCTGTGTTCTTGCTTCCAATAGGGAAAGAGGGAGGAAACAATGTAGAATGCCCACTATGTCCAAACACTGTACCTAAGACTTTACAATTATTATCTCATTTGATCCTTACAATGTCCTTGAGAGGTAGATGCTATCATTATCCCTGTTTTAGTTGAGGAAACGAAGCAAACAGAGTTAAGTGCTCAGGTCACCCAGCTGTTATATGTCTGAGGCTGGATTTGAATTCAGGTCTTCCTGAGTCCAGCCCCAGTGTTCTGTCTACTGCACTACCACCTACTTTTTTAACTCTGTTGGCTTAAAACTGCACTAAGGTTCTTGGCACACTCTGCAAGTTCATATCAATCTGGAAGGTTGATCAATAAATCTACTGTCAGAATGATTTTTCTGGAACATAGATCTTTTCCCCAGACTTTAGTGACTCTACCTGCTTTCTCTAGGATGAAATTTAAATGTTATTTCTTTGTTATTTAAAGATTAAACATCTTGCCAGAGTTTTTACATGCTATTTCCTACAAGCACTCTGATCAAGCTCTACTAGATGACATGCCTTACCTGTGAAATTTCATCTCCCACCTCCATGCCTTTGTACTAGCTGTGCCCTGTCCCTGAAAAATACTTCTTTCTCACCTCAGTTTCTCCTTTCAAGACTCAGCACAAACATCTTCGTCTGTAGAAAGCTAATCTCAAATGTCCAGTTACCAGTGCCTTATTATTCTCTAATGATATCTTCCATCCACCCTCTGTCAATTTTTGTGAATATTTTCTCATATTTTCTTTCATGCACTTTTTTTGGGGGGTTTGCAAGGCAATGATGTCACACAACTAGGTAATTATGAAGTGTCTGAGGTCACATGTGAACTCAGGTCCTACTGACTCTGAGGGCTAGTGCTCTATCCACTGTGCCACCTAGCTGCCCCCTTTCATACACTTTTGAAAATACTTAATTACTTTCTTAGAATGTAAGCTCATTGAAAACAGGGACTGGTGGGGATTTGGGAGGGGTGGCTTTTTCTTTGCATACCCAGGAACTTTACTCAAGACCTCTTGCATAATTTTTGGCTAATTACTAAGGACTGGGACAGCAAGGTGGCACGGTAGTACAGATTACTGGGCTATTAATTGATTGATTGGTTGATTGTGAGACTGCTGTCCATGTGCTCCTGTATAGTCTCCCTATCAAGTCCACCAGAAGTGTTCAGGAGCACCTCTCTTATCATTAGGTGCCAGACTCTTAAGTTATTTCTCAGTCTCCCTTTCCATTAATATCCACTCTTACTCATACCTTTTATGAAACTCCTGTGTGATTTTCCTTCAGTGAATCAATCAGCATCCCATATAATTAGGCACAGGTCATTTAATTTCTCTAGACTTCATTTTCATCATTAGTAAATGTAAATCAACTTGCAATGTGTCATTTGCAATGACATTTATTTTTGGTAAAAACTTAAAGCTGGCTATCTCTTGCTTATAAAGTCATTTAAAACTTGATTGCAATAAATTTCCCAAATTTTGTTCTTATTTATTTCAATATCTTCCAAAGAAATTTTCATTTTTGCACAGCCTGTAAATAGGATAACTTTTTCAGACTGAAGGGTTAAATCAGGGAGGGAAAAAAGACCATCTGGCAGGCTATTCTCATTCATTTTCCCCATAGTATAGAAATGGGGTGCCAAGTGCGAACTAGAGTTAGGGTCATGGATGCCATGAAAATCAGCACTTTCTTGACCTACGCAGCCCACCTGGAAGGAATGGAGCAGCCCACATTAGGGTTCTCTCAGAACCTCTGCTGTCATTGCAGCATCCTCTCATCCCAAACACCCATTTGTTCCATAATCATAACATCATCATCATCATGTGGGCATGTGTCTACTTGGTGGGGTCCATAGCATACTTCCTGGTGTCCAGCGAATATGACCCTCATCTCCTCAGGGCAGAGAGAGGGAATTGTCATCTCAGGTATCCCCTGGGCTGGCATCCTGGATGAAGATGCATTAGCTGGCAGGATGGTCATCTGCTTGGTGAATTTTTCTTACATCCAAGTTATTGCTGCCCTGGGCAAATATAACCTTAATGGATGCCTTTGTTATCTGATGTTAAACTGTCTGGGGATTCTAATCACAGAAGGCTTCCTCCTTAATGCAGCTGCTTTGTAAAGTAGTTCTGAGAGTAAATTGCCACAGTCAGTGATAGGAAGGAGGCACTTGGGCATGGGTTAATGTTAGCCCTGGGCTGAAGTTTAGTCAAATTTTTGGAAGCTAATTTGTTTAAATATAATTAGCAAGTCAAAAAAAAGGTTTGTTTGGTTTTTTTCCCTCCTCAGTTGCCAACTGAGGCAACTAACAATGTTTGCAAATAATAATGAAATGCACAAAAATGAAGATCTCACATAAACAGTGATTTTCCTGTACCTTCACTTTAAAAGGTATCCTTCATATTTCTATTATGCTTAAGGAAACTTTAGATTGGCTTTATTGCTTGTAAACAACATCATTTGCTTCTTACAGAAACCCTATATAAAGTAAGTACCTGTTGTTACCATGATTTTAGAGATGGAGAAAATTGAAGGGAACAAGTTGGGACTTCTTCAGGTTCATATAGTTAGTAAATATCTTTGGCAGGATTTGAAATTGAGAAGTCCAAAAGTCCAGGACTCTTAGATACCTTGTCACTTAGCTGCCCCCAACACTTGAGTTTTCCTAATTTGAGGAATTTAAAAAGAGAGGGTAATAGAAAAATAATTATTTTAAATACACATTTTCCTACCAAGAAGAGGATGATTTAATGCAATTATAATAGGAATAACTGTTTAATGCATGAAAATATGTATGTGAATACACTGGTAAGGTAAATGCCAGTGACAAATTTCCCTCTTTCCTTGAAGATTATCACCACCTCTGGGACTTATAGGCTTGGAGAATCACCTGGGTCATTAAGAGTTTTAAATGTCTTGCCCAAGTTACATCTAATTAAGTGTCAGAGGAGAGATTTGGACTCATGTCCAAAGAAGACTCTCTATCCACTCACCCATGTTGCTTCCAAATAGGCTTCTAAAAGTTATTCTGACTACATGCCTCCTTATATTAAGGGAGTCCTTTACTCATATCACATTCTCTCATGTATCCATTTCATCTGGGTTAATATCTTCATGGGGATGGGTTAGGAGGGCCAAACTGTGCCAAGATCTTGCTAAACCACCAAGAGAGTATCTTTACCTGGTCATTGCTGCCTCTTAGCTAGTGTTCTTTCCAGGGCTCAGTTTTAAAACCCTTGAATGCTAAGCAACCAGGAAAGAAAAATCAAGACTGTAAACTCCCTAAGGGAAGAAACTGCACTTTTTCAACTTTTTATACCCAGAGTTTTCACAGTACCTTACATTGTATGTAATAGATGTGTTTTATATTCCATTGATTTATTGTTATTTAGTAATTCCCAGTTGCATTTAGCTCTTTTGACCCCATTTGGGGTTTTCTTGGCAAAGATAGTAGAGTGATTTATCATTTTCTTCTGCAAGTCATTTTACAAATGAGAAAACTGAGGTAAAGTGACTTGCCCATGGTCACACAGCTAATAAGTGTCTAAGGCCATATTTGGGTTTTTTTTTTGTTTGTTTGTTTTTGCAAGGCAATGGGGTTAATTGACTTGCCGAAGATCACATAGCTATATAATTATTAAGTGTCTGAGGCCAAATTTGAACTCAGGTTTTTCTGACTCCCCAACTTCCTCACTTTAGATTAAATTCCTTCTTAGGTTGGGTGGGGTCTGGTCCTAATTAAAAAATAGACAAGTAGAATTTGTTTAAGTGAAAATTACTTGAAGATACAATTATTTTTTATATTGTGTATGAAAATAGCCACCACCACAAAAGCCTAATGGATTAAGGTCTTTACTTGTTATAAGTAAAATATTCCCGGTCTAAGCTATAATCCTCTGAGTGATCAAAGAGTTGGATGTGTTATAGTCTGTCTGTCACTCACTCTTACTCCTCTCTCTGTCTCTAAATCTTTCTCTTTTTCTCTCTCTGTCTCCCTTTTTTCTGGTCTCTCTATCTCTGTCTGTCTCTGTTTCTCTGTCTCTCTGTGGGTCTATCTCTCTTTCTGTATCTTCATCTTTCCTCAAAAACAGATCAGCTATTAAATGGCCTTCATTACAATTCATTGACAGGTGGAGGAAATGACAAAGGAACTTGGTATTTTGAAGTCTTTTTTCTAATAAGATTATTTTAAAGTAGAAGTGAGAGGATCCTGGTAGTCTTTAAAAATAGCTATAAAAAATTTATTTAAAAAAAAGAAATGTTAGGAGCCTCATCAAAAAGTTAAGGAAAAGAAAAAAAGGAAATCTGGCCACAGACTGATATGCATCCTAAATTTTTAGAAATCAGGTTAGAAAATTATTCAGGAAAGCTTTATCTAGATTCATTTATTAAATATTCTGTGGAATATGGAAGCCCAGGAGGAATGGAGAGCTTTCAAGAATGAATTTCTAAACATAAAAACAGACACGATCCCAAATAAGGAAAGGGAGAACCAACTGTCTACAGAGACTGATATAAATTCACAGAGAAGTTCTACACTAACCTACATGATTAAAAGTTCCATGTATGTGTGTGTGTGTGTGTGTGTGTGTGTGTGTGTGTGTGTGTGACAGAAGCAAGATCATGAAGGATGAAGGCAAAAGAAGACCATGGTCCTATAAGACAAGTATCAGGAATGCTATAATTCCAAAGGAGTTAAGTCTTATAATAAACGTTAAGAACAAGAACATTTATTTTTTCAAAAGAGCTGTATTGAGAAAAGATTAGTCAAAGAAGGACAACTAGTACTCATAATAGATGGACTCATGCTAAGACATCTGAACTACTCAATATTTATTTTACTTTTTGTAGAGTTGAAAACAAAGATGATGAAGTTCATGGTCCAAAAGCATCATGCTTCCAGGGCAGCTAGGTGGCACAGTGGACAGAGCACTGGCCTTGGAGTCAGGAGTACCCGAGTTCAAATCCAGCCTCAGATACTCAATAATTGCCTAGTTGTGTGACCTCGGGCAAGTCACTTAACCCCATTGCCTTAAATAATTTTTTTTAAGAAAAGAGGCATCACGATGAGTTCAGATTGCCAGATCAAAGAGAATAGCATTTTACAGTACTGAAAGGACAGGCAGATGAACAGTTGTTCATCATTTGTTTTTGAAGAGGGACAATGACATCATGAAATGATATCTTGACCCTGTTATGAACTGTATTTAAAGTGAGGTAAAGTTACACAAAGTTGTCAGCCTCACCTTCTTCTCCATTGAAGTTCAAATGACAGGTCAAAAAGCAAGATGACTGGTGATGGTCTGGAATGCAGTAGGTGATATTTTCAGTCAACTTTTCTAGATTAAGGTCTTTCACAGATCTCATTTTGTCTGAGGCAATGTTCATTCAGTGAATAAGGGCTATGTATAGATATTATTATGGCAGAGTTATTATCAGAGATTTTGGAAGATTGGAATCACAAGAGAAAAGTGCCACAGAGACCTAGGTACATGAGAAAAATTTCCAGTTTGCCAAAATAAACAAGCACAAACCCTGAAGAGAATACAACCTGTGAATTTATTATAGGTAAATGAAATTTTGTAATTTCTGGCATGTTTTAGACCATGTTCCATTATTAAAAGGAATACTAAGAACCAGCATGACTTTATTAAGAACAGGTGCTGCCAGATTAATTTCTTCTTTCAAAAAAAGAAAGAAAGGTTAGTAAGCTGGTAATCAGAGAAATTCATAGTCATATTTTATTCAAACTATTTTGAAGCATTCAATAAAGTTAAAAGCTGGTAGATTGGAAAAGATTTTAGAGCAATTCCTTTTCAACTTGCTCTTTTTACAGATAATGAAGTTTGAGGTTCAGAAATATTAGTTGACTTGCTCATAATCTTTCAAGCAATAGGCAGTATAGCCAAGATTTAAACTGAGGTCCTCTGACTTCAAATCCAGGGTTCTTTTCATTGAGTCATATATTCTCAAGAAGGAGAAAAGCTATATAAAGAAATTTGTTGAGAGAACTGGGGATGTTTAGCCTAGAGAAGAGAAGAATTAGGGGTGACATAATCACTAATATTAGAAGAAGAGGGACTGAACCTGGCCATATTGGCTAAAGAGCAGCCTGGGAGCAATGGAGTAGAAATTTCAGATATCAAAATTTTACCTTTCAGGGCAGCTAGGTGGTTAGAGCACTGACCCTGGAGTCAGGAGGACATGAATTCAAATTTGGCATCAGACACTTAATAATTACCTAGCTGTGGAACCTTGGACAAGTCACATAACCTCATTGCCTTGCAAAAAAGAAAAAAAAAGATTTCCTCTTTGGTTCAAGGAAAAATTCAGTCACAGTGAAGAGCTTCCTTAGGGAATGGATTTCCTTGGGAGGTAGTGAACTCCCCTTGCTTAAGGTCTTAAGCAAAAATAGGGTCAATTTTGGTTAGGGGATGTTGTAATAGGAATTTTCAGACTAGTAATGTTGGGCTAAGCAGTCTCTAAAAATCCATTCCCATTCTAAGCTCCTGTGTTCCTGTATATTTGAAATTTCAGTGAGGCAATTTATAAAGACTGCTTTAGAACCCTTTTTTCTCTCTTGGCTAAATGTATGTCAGTAGTCCTAATCATTGTCTTGATATCCTCCCTCTTCTCTACTGCTCATTCCAAAGGGTCAAAGTAATAATCAGTCATACTGTTTGCTATCTGATTACAAAATTGAAAATTATTCCAACTGATTGGCCAAACCAATTTAGTTAAATTAATCTAAATGCTGCACCTTGTGTTCTGAAGATTAAAAGCCCCTTTGAAAGTAAATTGTTCTCAGGAAGCCTTCTCATAGTACATGAATTTTAATTTCATTTCACCAACTGCCAAAATAATTTCAAACCATTCCCCTCCTCCATCACTATGCACATCGTCATTCTAAAAAGGGTTTCACTACAGATGCAGTTGACATCTGAACTCTATTGGTTTAATTCTTCTGAAGTCTGTAAAAAGCATAGAACTGAACTGGTCATCTTTTCTGTAGTGCACTTATATGCCAAACACATTTCTTTCCTATTTAACAATTTATCAGGGGACAGGCTTTTATTGTGCTCCTCCTTTGTATTATTTCTTTCCCTTTTCCCAAGTCTTCATTCTTTTTCTAAGCAATTGGTACAGTTAGAAATTTCCTGATTCTCCCTCAGATAAAAATTATTTTCACTGCAATAGTCATTGACAAAAATGGACAATCTTTTTCTTTTTTGCCCCATTTTCCTTGCAAATTAGTTTCTTTAGTTGGTGATCAGGTCTTGATTCTAATTATATTCCTTCTTATAGCATTTTATTGTCTTTAATAGATCACAAAATAAAGCTTTATTTGCCATTTGGGGGTTTTCTTTGTTTCCAATGGTCAAGTCATGGGTAAAATTATTGATGTTCTGGGTAAAATTAGTTTAAAAAGAATATATTTCTGTTTCCGTATCTCTTATCAGCCCATTTCTCTTGAGAGGACATCATTCAGGAATACTTAGCCTTTCTTGTGTCATGGTTTCTTTGGGCAGTCTGTGAAGCCCATAGACTACTCAGCACGATGCTTTTAATGAAATAAAATACATAATGTCATAAACAAAATGTCAAAAATTATCTTGAAATATAATGATTAGCACATTTTATAAAAAGTTCACCAACTCCAGGTTATAAAAACCTTTGTCACAAGCACCTGGTATAGTGAATAGAGTACGAGATCTAAAGGAAGGAAAGCCTGAGTTTAAATCGTGCCCTATACTGTGTGTGTGTGTGTGTGTATGTATGTGTTTTGTGCCCTATTAGCTATATGATCCTGGGCAAGTCACTTAACCTTTGTCTGCCTCATTATCCCCATCTGTAAAATAAAGATAACTCTAGCACCTACCTCCCAGTATTAAGATCAAGTTGAGACAATATGTGTAAAATACTTGTTAAATCTTGAAGTGATATATAAATGGCATTCAGCTTCCAAGTTATACAGAGACTCTTCAAAACCTACATTTGAGCATGACTTTAAGCCATTAAGATCAGTTATTGTGATTTTAAATTCAGCATTTTGCTTTTGCAAGCAATATCCTTAACTAAAAGAATCACAAAAAGGTGTGTAGTTTTTTAGCTTCTCTTCACAATGGAATGAAGCTTTCATTTATTATGTGGTAATCTAATAGACTCTGAAAATGGAAGAAACAGCAGTATAATAAAGGAATCAAACATGTTAAGAGGTGATAATGATAATAATGAGTTTTTTCAGACCATTTTATGCAGGTGTTAAAGAGACTACGAGGAAGGAAAATGACTTCTGATTGATTGACAAAGCCAAGTGTGCAAAGGTTGATATTACTGTTTTCATTCACCAAATATTGATAATTAATATTTTAAGCCACATGAAGCATAAAACATAAATCCTCACATTCAAGAGAAATGGAATCATATCTACTCAGAATGTCATTAGATTTTTTTTTCAATAAAAGAGTCCCTTAGATCAATTCCTAGTTAGAGTCTTGCCAAGTAAAATATTTAGCATTTCTCCATTAGTATTGGTTCAATGGAAAACTAATGATTATTATTTTGTATATAAAACGTTGGTCCATAAGTATGTAGTGAAAATGAACCTGCAAATTCAACTTTACAAATATTGATTTGTCACCACATCACATAAAGCGGTATGCTGCAGATAGAAAAATGAAGTCGGCAAAGAAACTTACAAGGCAATGATAGGATAAGACAAACATAAAAATACAAATTTCATTGTGATGAATGCACATGAGAAGTCTATCTCAAACTGCATGAAAAATTCTAGAATAATTTATAGTTGTCGATAAGGGCAGAATCAGATAAGACTTCATGAAAGAGGTTAGCACCCAAGCTGGAATGTGAAGGAAGAGGAAAAATTTAAGTCAACTGGAAAAAAATGAAAAAAGAGACTATTTCAGAAATAGGAAGGAATGAATATAGAGCTGCAGAGGTTAGAAAGAACAGAATGATATTGAGGGTTGATAAATAGAATGTTTTGGCTACAACGTATATGGCAAAAAATAAAACATTAAAAAATAATAAAATAAAATGGATACGGCATAAAATGTAAAAGAAGGCTAGAAATAGGGTTGAAGTTATTGTGTTGGGCCTTGAATGTCAAGTTAAGCAGTTTTACATGTAATAACCCAGAAATCCTTTCATTAATATAGCACATACTGACTTTTATTGAGGACAATTTGACTATAAAATGAGTTCAAAAGAGACTGAATCAGAAATTAGGATAGACCTATCCTAAATCCTAAATCCAGAAATTAGGATAGACCTATACCTAAAATTTCACATTTTGTATTTGGGAAACAAAAGGAAGGATATCTTTTTAAGTAAGCAATCACTAGGCTCCTGGCATATTTCTTGAACTGTGTTTGTTGCTGCAGATAAAGAACATTACCTAGGAGGTATAGCATCTTATATGAAGATATATTAAACATGTGCTGGTATTTGAGCTAAGACTAGAAAGAAAGTCCAGTCAATAAGGATAAAAAGCACTGTGCTAAATAAGGAGGATATGATGTGAGGTAAAGTCCCTGCCCTCAACGAGCTTTTTAAGTCTAATAGGGGAGACAAGATGCAAACAACTCTGTATAAATAAGATAGATGCAGGGTAAATAGAGGCAATAAGACACTAAATAGAACAACTTCTTCCAGAAGGTAGAATTTAATCTGACTTGAAGGAAGTCAGAGAGGTTAGGAGGTAGAGATGAAGAGGGGGAGACATTCCAGCCCAGTGAAAGGAACAGAAGGGAACAAGTGTCAGTGGATCATAGAATATTTTGAGGGGAGAGTAATATAAAAGAGGATTGGAAATGTAGGAAGGGACTGTGTTATGAAATACTTTGAGAGCAGATTTTATATTTTATTGTAGAGATAATACAAAGAAACTGGAATTTATTGAATAGGAGGCTGACATGGTCTTTTCTGTGCTTTCTGATGAAATGGAAAGAGACTTGAAGCAGGAAGATTCACAATTGCCATAGTCTACGTAATAATTACCTAGCTGTGGAACCTTGGACAAGTCTCATAACCTCATTGCCTTGCAAAAAAAGAAAAAAAAAGAAAAAAATGATTTCCTCTTTGGTTCAAGAAAAATTCAGTCACAATGAAGAGCTTCCTTAGGGAATGGATTTCCTTGGGAAGTAGTGAACTCCCCTTGCTTAAGGTCTTAAGCAAAAATAGGGTCAATTTTGGTTAGGGGATGTTGTAATAGGAATTTTCAGACTAGTAATGTTGGGCTAAGCAGTCTCTAAAAATCTGTTGATGTGGACCTTCACCTGGATGGTGGCAGGGCTAGAGAGAAGGGTGTGTATATAAGAGATGGCAAGAAATTGATTTTGGGTCAGGGGAGAGAAAGAAAGAGATGATACCTAGGTTGTGAGCCTAAGGGACTCACAATGTAATGAAAAAAGTATCTATTGCCCTTTTTTATCCTTTACAAATTGCATCTTGTTTCTTATTTTGACTTTTATAATTGAAGCATTGAAGTCTGACAATTGTTGGTGTTCCCCCATCCTTTGTCTGTCTGTCTGTCTGTCGCTCTGTTCCTCTTTCCCTTCCTCCCCCGCTCCTTCCCTTCCCCCCCTCCTTCTCCCCCCCCCTCCTTCTCCCCCCCCCCCTTTTCTCTGGCTCTTTGTCTCTTTTCTCTTTCTATGCTGAGCTGGGAGTCAGGAATATGGGTTTGTTGTGAAGATGAAATAAGATTACTTTGTAAAATGTTTAGTACAGCGCCTCTCACATAACAGGAGCTTAATAAAAAAGTAATGTGTTCCTTCTTTGTCTTTGTCTTTATCTTTCTGTCTCCCTCTATTTCTCCCCCTTATTCTCTTTGTGTCTCTGTCGGGCTCTCCCTTCCTATTTCTGTCTCTCCTTGCCACATTCTCCTCCCCACTGGTCTCCCTCTTTCTCTGTGTCTCTTCTTTGTTAAACTGCCTGTTTTCCACTTTGAGCTACACTTACATTTGTGGTACAGGTCTCTACCCTGTTCTTTTTTGTTTTCTTTTTAGACTAGCATAGTTGTGGATTCCTGGGAGCCCCAGAGGCAGACAGAGTCAATTGGCTTGCAGCTGTGGGATGGGGGTGGTCCCTTCAGAGTGAAAGAAAGGAGAAGCCCTTGAGGCAGAAGTAAAACCACATCAGTAAGCAGATGCAGGCCAGATGATGACTTTCACCGGAGCCATGGTGGGGGGTGGCTTGGGTGGCTGGGTCCACTTTGGACCTCTCAGCCAGCCCTATGTTAGTTTGAGTATCTCTGGGCTACCCGTGTCTCCTAGGGAGTGGAGGCTGCCCCAGCTCTACCAGTCTCCCTAGCAACTAGGATGGAGGAGTACCCCTAGGGAGGGGGAGGGGAAAGAACACTCAACTTGCAGTCAAACTTTGTTCTGCTGCTTACTGGCTGTGTTGTTTTGGACAACACCTAGAATGAAATAATTTTAGAGCGCCAGGGAATCTTGTATCTCAGGTGCCACCATGGATAGAGTAATGGACCTGAGTCAAGAATGTCCGACTCTTCATGACCCTTTGTGGGGTTTTCTTGGCAAAGATAATGTAGTAGTTGGTCATTTCCTTCCTCAATTCATTTTATACACAAGAAAACCAAGGCCAAAGGGTTAAATTTGCCCAAGGTCACATAGCCAATCAGTGTCTGAAACCAAATATGAACTCAGGACTTCTGATTTTAGGCCTGGCACTCTATCCAGCCTGCCACCCTGCTCCTGGGGATCAGGAAGACCTAGATTTAAATGCAGCCTCAGATATGCACTAGTTATGTGACGCTTGACAAGTCATTTCACCTCTGTTGGCCTCAGTTTTCTCATCTGTAACCCAGTGATAATAATAGCACCAGCCTCCCAAAGTTGCAGTAAAGATAAAATGAGAATAATTGTGAAGAACATAGCAGAGTAGCACATATCAGGCTCTTCATCAGTGTTTGTTTCTTTCCATTCAAATCCAATTCCCTTTTAATATGACTTTCCCCATGTGACTGGAGAGTGATATTATTGGGACCCAAACCCCAGCCTCTTGACTTTCAGGTCATTGCTCTTAAGACCTCAAAACTTTATTTTCCTATTTATAAAATGATGACAATATCTTCTGCCTCACATGCTTTTTGTGGAGGATCAAAAAGAGATTATACATATACATATATTTTATATATATACAGATATATATATGTATATGCAAAGCATATAGTAAGCCATTGACTTCACACTGATGTAATGCCTTGGTATTCTTCCATTCTGCAGGAATCCTTCTACCTTAATACCCCACTCTAGCCTCTCCCCATTTAGGGGAAACCACAGCCCGAGCTGGCCCTCTCCCCAAACAGAAGGATTTCATGTGCAGAAGGGTTAGATTTTAAGCCCTTTACTTGTGGATTTGTAAAAGGCCAACCAAGGCTGTGTTTGCAGAAACTTCCTTAAATGACCATCCAGCCCATTTGCTGATGGGGGCTTTTTATACATGCTTTTTTTTCTCATGGTAATAGCTCTTAAAACAGTAAAGGTGTTAGAAGTCCCTTTCATTTCCAGATTCAGTTTAACTTGTTATTTTTCAAGACAGTTCCTTAAAAGAACAGACTCTCATTTTTGTTTTATATTCCTAGAGTCTTGCACACAGTAAGTTCTTTTAATAAATGCTTGATTGTTTCAAGAATATCAAGAAGCTCTTCCTCTTTAAACACCATTTTAATTATTTAATGGACCTGCTTCAAACCTTTAGTGATTTTCCTCTTTCCTATTATGGGATCATAAAATCCTAGATCTCAAACTGGAATCGATTTTAATGACCAATCCCCTCTCTTTTCAGACTAGGAAACTGAGGACCCAAAAAGATAAAGAGACTTGCTCAATGTCACATAAATAGGAAATGATGTATCAATTTTCAATTCTCTTGACTAACTTTAGATTTTCATTCCTCATTGCTCTGGTTTCTACTATTCCCAAAGATAAACCCAATGATAAATTCTACACCCTGCCCCACAAACATGAGTGATGATTCTTGGATCATAAGGTTTACAATTACAAGGGAAATTACAAGATCCTCTAGTTCAATCCTATCATTTTACAGCTGAGGAAACTGGGAACCATCCAATGGTTTTTTTCCCAGTTACACAAATAGTAAGTTCAAAAAATTGGAAATTGAACCCCAGTTTCTTCTGATTCCAAATCTATAGTATGTTGCACTTCAATATACTCATTTGTAGGTTAAATTACAATATTTGCCTGGCATATTAGAAGGTAAATAAAGGATGTAAGCATAATCAAAAGAAAAATTTTAAAATATCTACAAGAAGAAAGAGAAGTTCCTTGACTTTTAGAAGGAATTCATAGTTGAAAATGCATAACATAAAGACCAAAACCTTTTTTATTATGCAGATCTCCTTTTTGCCTGGAAGAGTCAACTAAAAATCTGTATTGTAGATCTTTATTATATGTATGTCTTATCTTCCCATTATTAGAACTATAAAGCTGTCTTTAATTAGTTAAACTATTGAAACTATTAATCTCCTACTAGAAAAGGGACTGCTTCAACAACAAAAAATTGTACCCCCAATCAGTGTTGGTTAGGTTGGTTGGTTAGTTGGTTGGTTAGAAGATTAGTCTGGTTAAAGATAATCCCACTCTAGAATTACTGGTTATAATAGAGAGTTTATACAGTTATTGGATAATAATAAGACTATTAGAAGATTTGTCACTAAAGAACCAGAGTTCAAATCCTGCCTCAGGTAATTAACATGTATATGAGCTTGAGATATATAATCTCTCTGAAAACCAATATCCTCATTTTTTCAATGTTACCTGCACTACGCAACTGATGGGGATATACTGAGGAAAATACATTGACATCTTAAAATGCTAAAAGGAAGTCTAAGTTTGCCATTCTAAAAAACACAAGAAAATAGGGGCAGCTGGGAGGCATGGTGGATGGTGTTCAGAGAACCTGATTTCAAATCCAGCCTTAGACATTTAACACTAGCTGTTTGACTCTGGGCTAGTCACTTAACCTCAATTGCCTCACAAAAAAAAAAAAAAAGCAGAGCCAAACAAACAAATAAAAACAACCAAAAACAGCAACAACAAAAACCTCAAGAAAATATAGAAAAAAAGTATATATCATGTTCTAGTGCTGGGACCTGGATTCGAAGTCTAGTTCTGCCCTTGCTAGCTATGTAACCTTAGACAAGCTCTGCTTCCTTTGTCATTCAGTCATATCTGACTCTTCATAAACTTTTATACCAGTGTTGTTCGTGTTTTTCTTAACAAATATACTGGAATAGTTTACTATTGTAAACTATTCCAGTATATTTGAGCAAACAGAGGTTAAGTGACTAGTTCCAGGATCACACAGTTATTGTGTGTCTAAGGCTAGATTTGAACTTCAGTCTTCCTGACTCCAGACCCAGATCTCTTTTCATTGAGCCATCTAGGTGCCATCTTCTTCCATAGGCTCTCTGTCTTTCCTCATTTGTGAGATGCAAAAATCAATATATTCTCTTTCTGTCTCCCAGGGTTACAGTGAGGATCTGTGCTATAAACACAAAAGCACTTGTAAACACTAGCAAATATTCAATAGTATTGTTAACTTTAATAATAATGCTCAATATACTAATTTAATGCCATCTAGGTCAAAGTAGGATTCAGGGTGGATTATTTTCTAAGTAATCTATTGTGACTGGTTAAATTTAAGGTTTTTATTTGCATGACTTCAACCGTAAAGTACTGAAATTACAGTGTTGTATCAGTTTTTTTTTAATGGCACATTTTTGAGGCTTTATTTCCAACAATACCTTCCAGTGTATTCACTGGAAAGACAAAGCACACATAGGTTACAGGCCCTCCCATCCTCCCATCATCAGATTTACAGCAAGGCATGGATTGCCTGATATTGCCTCCCTTGCTTTTACCCAAGATATACAATCTCATCATGTTTTCCCCGGGGGCACTAAAGCATCAAAAGACAGTGATTTCCCTTAGGAAAATACTGGATTGAAGTACTTATACAGGCATGTCCTGTAGGGGCTTATTTTTTAAGCTTTTCTCCAAGTAGTCAAGGGGGTTCCTTTGAGAACAGGGAATTGAAAAATAAGACTGAGTTGTTGCCGGGGTGTCGTACGGCAATATTATTTGTTCTTTTTGACAAGAGGCTTCTCTGCTCACCATCCAGGGTCTCATGCAGCTATGTTTCTCTTAGGGTATGCTGAATTTTAACCAAGTGTTTATCTTGAGCCTTTGTTTAGTAATCTGAGTTTTAGATCAATATATAGACTACTGAAAGCAATGAAAAACAGAACATTGGCGATTTCAGCCCTACTAGATATATTAGTATTTCTAAGATGTGTGAGGTTCTACAATTGACTTACAGGAAATCTAATTTAAGAAGGAGAATTTCATGTGCAAAAGCACTGATAAGAAGCTATGATTAAGGTAGAAAAGTGGTGATTAATGGAAACAGTACAGTCTGGTTCCCTAAATTAGTAATTAAAAGAAAAGCCAAAATCTTGGCAATGTGGTATGTACATTTCATTCTCCATATACATAGAAGACTTTTTTTTTTGCATTGTACCTCTTATTGAGAATTGCTATTCCTGAGATGCAAATAGTGGTTTGGTGTAATTATAACTTTGAGGTTCTTTGAGCCAATGATAACTTGAGGTTGGACAGGACATTTTAGTGAGGATGTGAACAGTAAGCATCTGCTGTGCTTGGCCTGAATTTTTGCCCTTATGTTTCTTGGGCAGGATAAATAATCAAAAGAATAGCGTTCCAAAGAACTCTAGAAGTCATCGCATCCAACTGATTCATTTTACAGAGGAATTGAGACCCAGAATAGTTAAGGTATCATGCAAAGGGTAAACATCACATGACTCCTAATCCAGGGTCCCCACTTCTATACCATGCTGCCTCATAGTCTGCTAAATTCCACCTTTTGGTGTCATGTAAAACACATCTGGTCAGACTGTGCAAATAATTATTTGGGGGCAAAATTGCTTGAATCTTCAAGAGACAACTAGAATCATGAGGATTTGAATTCTGACTGAAAAACTTTTATCTGTGTTACCATGGTCAAGTGAAGTAACTGCTCAGCCTCAGTGTTCTCATCTTTAAGATAACGTTAGTAGAATATTTCAGTACATTAAAAACCTTGAGATTCATAATATCATTTTTTAAAAAGAAAGGCACCTTGCCTAGCACAGACAATAGAGTGTTATTCTTTAGGGTTAGATTTGGGTTTAAATCTCACCTCTGACTCTTTATACTAATTTAACTTGTCTGAATATCAAAGAAACTTTCTGAATTATTGAAGTACTTGTATGGATTTAAATGAAGTGATATATTAAAATAATATATAAGTAATAGCTTCTGCTACTACTACTACTACTACTACTACTACTACTACTACTACTACTACTACTACGACTACTACTACGACTACTACTATGACTACTACTACTAATTACTCTCCTCCCAACTTCTAAGTAGGGATAGTAATTGGAAATTCGGAAATGGCATTGTACTTTCTTGAAGGTTTTGTTGAGAGTAGGTTTTGTCTTTATCTTCTTTTTATAGCTTCAGCACTTAGCACAGTGTTTGGTCTATAGTAGTTTAATAAATGTTTAGCAAATGAATGAATGTAGGGGATTTTATGAATCCCATAAAATATTTAGCTAGTTATTAACAAGTTGCATTATTTACCAAGGTGTACAATGGTTAATAAAACTTATAAAGGTTTGTATTGATGATTATCAAAAAATGTCAAAACATACAGGAACAGTTTGCTCTATATTTAAACTATTATGAAATTAAGAGAGATGCTTTGAAGTTCAAAGAAATTAAATTATCATAAAGAGTCAGAGATGAGGTTTAAACCCAAGTCTGACCCCAAAGGACAATATTCTATCATCTATGATAGGCACATGCCTCTCTTTTAAAAAAAATGGTATTATGAATCCCAAATATTCTACTAACTCTCTAGTACTATTATAAAATGTATATACTGAATAGTAAATCATTCACTTTAAATATATAAGTATGCCATTGCAAATTCATGTATACTTTGTTTTATGTTTCTTTTCCATTTTTTTCTTTAAGTTGGATTTTATGTCCTTAGATTTTTATGGAGATGGATAAACTTATATTTAGATGATCACCTATGTTAAAGTCACTAAAGACATGCCTGACCAAATCTGCTTCCTATCGTGATCTGCCTTAATTATATTAGATTTGCTAATGTTTTAGAAAACTGAAGTGGGAGTATTGTTTTCTGAAGCTCCCAACTAAAATATACCTGAGACTTGGGAATTCACTATCTTTCATTTGCATAAGTTAGTCATTCAGATTAGCCAGTTAAAACATTAGTTTCTGCTGGGGTGAAATTCCAGGAGCCAGTTAGCAATAGTTGGGCGGCAGAGTGGTAGCGGGAGGAAGGCATGGTTAGTAGAGTGATGGGGTATCTGGGTTAGTAAGTGTTGTTACAAAAGGGTAGCAATGCAGGGAAAGAAGGACATTCCTCAAAATCAACTTTTACCTCACAATTTAAGGCTTCCCCAATTATAGATAAATCCTGAGTTAGGAGCAGGTTTAAAATTAGAGTATTTACTAAGGGATCTCAGAATCTCAGAGTTGCTAACTGCTAACCTTCACCTTACAGTTGCACAAGAACCCTGTATAATAATTTTAGTGGCATCAATAACAACTCATTTCTATAGTGCTTTCAGCTTTACAAAATATTTTCCTTCCATTCCTCACCTACATACTCAATTGGGATGTAACAAGTAACAGCGTTGCCATTTTCTTCCCCATCCCTGGCAAGAGTCATCAGCCTTCATTTGAAGATCTCCAGGGATGGGAGGAAGCTATGCCTACTTAACTGTAAGTTCTGCTTCCATTGAGCCTTCCATTGATTGTTCTTCCTTTGGTGGCCTGGCAGATCCTTTTACTAACTGACCCACAAGCACCACTCTTTGGTTCATCTTGCATTTTCAACCGACCCCTTAGTACTTAAGGACTCATACTGGTTAATGGCTATACCTATTCTCTGAATGTGTCTGCTGTCAATAAATACTGTATTTTGTTTAATATGAGATGGAGATAATAAATCGTAATTATAGATTCTCGGACTATAGATTGGACCATAGGCTGTACTATTCCAATCTTTGCACAAAGCATGCCTTCTTTCCCACCTCTCCCCAAAATTACAAAAAAATGTGTTATCTACACTCTCTACCTGCATGACTCAGAAGATAATGTGTCATTTTGAGGCAGCTTACTTATTAGGAGAATTTTCCTCCTGCTGGCACTTAGAAGTTTGATGAATCCAGTATTTCATCATTACAATCTACAAGTATAGTTTCAAATCACTTCTCATAAACCATAGTCCACCGTGGTATTTGTTCATATATTTCCATAAATTCAGAGTATCAACCTCTTCTCCATAGAGCATCACCTCAATACACTGTCTTTCCTTCTCTCTTTATCATCTTAGTGATGCTATTGTACCATGAGGCCTAAACATCTCTTGTTTTTGAATTTCAGGAAATGACTGGTCTACATCCTTTTATAGTTATACTTGTTTTTGACAAATTATTCTCTGCAAGCAATATCTGTTCTCCCCAGACTATAAATTTAATCTCTTCCATATAACAACTTGAAAATAAAGTCTTATTAATTCTATTTCCTACCCCCCCTGATACATTTTAGAGTAGACAATATGACCTCCTATCTGTTCTCTGAGGTAGGCATGGAATTTCACAATCTAAGCCTTTTCTCAGACCTCCTCCAATATCTGGAATAAATTCCCTCTTCATCTCTAACACTTAGCATCCTTTAAGACCTAGTCTAATATCCACAGACATCAAGATGCCTTTTTCCTAATCTCTAGAGCTGTTAGAATTTTCTGCTTCCTCAAATTCAAATACTTTGAATTGCTTTATCTGTTTATCTGCTGTAGCTTCTTTAAGTGTTGTCTTTATAACTCCAGTTCCTTGTACAGAATAGGTGCTTAATAAAAATTTGTTGAATTGAATTTTCTTCCCTATTTAAGATTAAATGTTTTTATAAATTGTATCTAGGACAACATTCCCTATTTAACAGGAATTGCTGAGAACACTGAAAAGCAATCTGGCATAATATAGCTTTAGATCAACATTCTAAACCATATAGCACAATAAATTTCAAATAGCTATTTGGCATGAACATTAAAGATTATTCTAAAAAATAATTAAAAGACAAGCAGATTATATATACCTTTCATTGTAATGCCTATTATATGGAGATAGATTTTTTAACTAGGAAACAGATGTGATTAAAAATAAAAGGCAATTAAAAAGCTTTTGAATGAGCAAAATTAATAGGTAGAGTAGGAAGGGAAGGAGTTAATTGAGGAAAATCTTCATAACAAACATCTCTAAAAAGAATCTAATATATGTGATATAGAAGTAACTTTCAGAAATACATAAGAATAAAAACCATTTCCCAGATACATGTCTAAAGAATATGAGCAAACAGTCCTCTGTGTGGTCATATAGATATTAATAGCTATATGAAAGTACCTTCCAAAATCATTAATAATAGGAGAAAATCAACTCAAAACAACTGAAGTTGGGCAAAGATGGAAAGAAGTGAAATCTAACATTATGAAGGTTGATGCAAGATAAGCATAGTAATTCATTATTAGTGGATCTATGAATTGGCCCAGCCATCCATGAAAGTAATTTAGAATTATGCAAAGGAAATGATTAAAAAGTCCATACTCTTTGACCCAAAAATTTCCTTCCTAAGTATATATACCGAGGAAGTCAATAACAAAAGGCCCTATACATGCCAAAACATACAAATATACATATACATGTGTATGTTTATCTAAACACCTTTTGAAATAGTAAATGACTGGAAACAAAATAGATGCCCATAAGTTGTGAAATGCGGCAAGTGAATGCAATGGAATATTACTACGTTATCAGAAATAATGCATATAATGAATACATAGAAGAATAAGAGGACTTATATGAACTGATGCCTGATAAAGTAAAAATAAGTAAGAATCAATATGAACAATAACTACAACTAAACAAATGAAAAGAACAACAAAACAATGAAAATTCTGAGAAATATCAAAACCAGGCTTGGCCCCAAAGAAGATGAAATAATGGATCCATCAAAATCCCAAGTGCCAAGTAGGAGGGAGATTCTCTAATAATCCAAATTGTCCAAAAATTCATGCTTTTCGAGTTGGGAACTTTTGCTTTGAAATATTGTATTTAATTTCAGATTTTTAAAAAAAAGTGTTGGTTTGTTTTGCTAAACTTTTCCTCTCTTTTTACTTTTTAAAAATTCTTTATTAAAAGTGATAGCGGGGACAGCTAGGTGGTGCAGTGGATAGAGCACTGACCCTGGAGTCAGGTGTTCCTGAGTTCAGATCTGACCTCAGACACTTAATAATTACCTGTGTGGCCTTAGGCAAGCCACTTAACCCCATTGCCTTGAAAATAAAAACCTTAAAAAAAGTGATATAAAGCATCAGTCATCAAAACTGTTTGGTATTGGCTAAGAAATAGAGTGGTGGACCAGTGGAATAGACTAAGTGTAAAAGCAGGAGAGGAGTATAGTAATCTGCTGTTTGATAAACCCAAAGAGTCCGGCCACTGGGATAAAAACTCCCTCTTTGATAAAAACTGCTGGGATAATTGGAAGTTAGTATGGAAGAAATTTAGATTAGGCCAACACCTGACACCCCTTACCAAGATAAGATCCAAATGGTTACAGGACATAGACATAAAAAACAATACTATAAGCAAATTAGAAGATCAAGAACTAGTCTACCTGTCAGATCTATGGAAAGGGGAACAGTTTATGACTAAGGAAGAGTTGGAGAACATCACTAAAAACCAATTAGATGATTTCAATTACATTAAATTAAAAAGCTTTTGCACAGATAAAACCAATGCAATCAAGATCAAAAGAAAAGTAGTAAATTGGGAAACAATCTTTACAATTAATGATTCTGGCAAAGGACTCATTTCTAAAATATACAGAGAACTGAGTCATATTTTTAAAACAAAAAGCCATTCCCCAATTGACAAATGGTCAAAGGATATGCAAAGGCAGTTTACAGATGAGATCAAAGCAATCCATAGCCATATGAAAAAAATGCTCTAAATCATTATTAGAGAAATGCAAATTAAAGCTTCTCTGAGGTACCACCTCACACCTCTCAGATTGGCCAGTATGACCAAGAAGGATAATGATCATTGTTGGAAGGGATGAGGGAAATCTATTACACTATTACACTGTTGGTGGAGCTGTGAACTCATCCAACCCTTCTGGAGAGCTATTTGGAACTATGCCCAAAGGGCAACAAAAATGTGCATACCCTTTGACCCAGCAATACCACTACTGGGTCTATACCCTGAAGAGATGAGGAAAAAGGGTAAAAACATTACTTGTACAAAAATATTTATAGCAGCCCTGTTTGTGGTGGCAAAGAATTGGAAATCCAGTAAATGTCCTTCAGTTGGGGAATGGCTTAGCAAACTGTGGTATATGTATGTCATGGAACACTATTGTTCTATTAGAAACCAGGAGGGATGGGATTTCAGGGAAACCTGGAGGGATTTGCATGAACTGATGCTGAGTGAGATGAACAGAACCAGAAAAACACTGTACACCCTAGCAGCAACATGGGAGTGATGTTCAACCTTGAAGGACTTGCTCATTCCATCAGTGCAACAATTGGGAACAATTTGGGGCTGTCTGCAAAGGAGAGTACCATCTGTATCCAGATAAGGAGCTGTGGAGTTTGAACAAAGTACAAGGACTATTCCCTTTAATTTGGAAAAAAAAAAAACCAGATATCTTATTGTCTGATCTGGTTACCTCTGAGAATTCTGTTCTCTTTAAGGATATGATTTCTCTCTCATCATGCCCAATTTGGATCAAGGTACAACATGGAAACAAAGCAAAGACTGACGGAGTGCTATCTGTGGGGTGGGGGTGGGGGGAGGGAAGCAAGATTGGGAGAAAATTGTAAAACTCAAATAATATCTTTAATAAAAAAACTGCAATGACAAAAAAAAGTGATAGTATTTTTTCCTTTGGGAAATGTGATATCAAAAAGTTGTTAATAAAATTTATTTTAAAAGGAAAAGTATTAAATATTCTCATTTCTTTTGATGAATTCTCGTATGACATGGTATTGTAACCCTTTATCATTATGTTCACTTTCCAACTTTTTCCTCCTAAAATACGATACCTTGAATGGAACACTACGATTCAAAGGTGGTTTAATCAGAAGAGTGTTTGATGGGAATATTTATCCCTTATGCTGGACACTGGAGTTCTGTTAATTAATTTACCATTAGTAGTTTGTTGTTTTGTGATTTTTTTTTAGCCATAACTCACTGTTCATTTGTATTGAACTTTCAGTTCTACCACATGTAAATCTTTCTACATCTACCACATGTAAATCTTTTCCCACATGCGTTATTCTCTAATCAAATTTCCCTAAACTGTCAATCTATAATATTCTAGTCTTTTATATTCCGAGTAATAAATTCAGTTTCATCTTCTAAGACTTCTTGTAAACCAAAAACAATTTTACATTAGCTTAGTGAATTTTAAAGCATATTTACAAAGTAGTATTTTATGCCACCTTAGTATGTCCCTAGTAGAACATAGCTTCACACTTTTGCAGCCCCCTCCTCTCATCTGTTATCTATAATCATACAGCTGACAATGACATTCTTTAGATGAATCAGAGCATCATCAACCAGCTTAAAGATGAGTTCAAGAATGATTATTGGGAAAACTCATTTGAATAGTTTATCGGAGCCATAAGACATGGACATCATTGATAGAATTTAAATGGCTAAAATGAGTTTTTTAAAATTATCCTTAAGTTCTAATGTATTAACATCCAAATATTCTGACCATATTCTTGCCTCTGACATGTTTAAATGGCAACTTGAATGAAGGCTTTTCCTAATAAAGTGTTTTGTTTATCTTATGATACCTCTTTTCTGAAATTATATTATGAGCTGTTTTTCAAGTGATAATTTTAATAAAAAGTTAGCTTTGCCTTTTAACAAAAACTATTTATATTCATTAGTTCATGTTCTTACAATAACAGAAGCAATTAACTGGGAATTGATATGTCCTAGAGAATTAATTCTGTGCCCCCCAACTGTCATGTTAAATTTAGGTTGGTGATGATGGCAGTTCTCCAATACCCTGCCAAGTAAATATTACCCCACATCTCATTGTTGTCGCACCATCTGTACTTAGGAGGTGTTATCCAAATCACCAAAACAAAAAAACAAAAGAATGTAAAAGATAATTTTGCAAATTCCACATGTCTATCACATTTAGACATACTTCAGTAGGAAAAGTCACAACTTCAGAGGACTAAAAATGGTATAAAAAAATACTAAAAGATGATGAAAGTATGTCCTGCTAGATCTGCTTGAAAGATTATTACTGAACTCTGTTGCCAGGCTTCCAAAGGATTCCCACTTTTTGTACCTTAAAAGGACTGGAATGATAGACCTAGTTTTTTAATACTAAAGGGTCAAAACTTATGTGCAGAAGTTGATATTCATACTACTCTTGGTTAGAAGTACTACTGTCATTTCACATTTCAAGGAAGATCAGGTTTCTCAATCCCTAAGTAAAAAATAGGTTCATTTTTATATTATTTTCCCTCTTTTTTACATGTGAAAAGGCATTAATATTTTTCCTCTTCTAAAATTTTAAGGCCATGGAATTCAGTTCACTGTGATGCAAGTTTTATGACATATAAAATATGCAAATATCTTGAATTGCCATTATTTATTCATTCACATTCTAAATATCTTTATGTAATATTGCAATCTTTTCTATGTATGAATAAAAGATATTTTCAAGCTTTTTATAGGTATGGGAGAGTATGCATTAAGTAAACAGAAAAAATCATTGAGCATGAATATATGTAACTTTAAAGTTATTTATAATCTAAAATTATAGCACCATTCAAATATTACAAAGATGCACATCTATTATCTTTGCTTTCAATATAAAAAGAAGATGTTTGATATACATTGAACGATTCATAGAAAATTCTAAAGGACTTTCAGTCTATTTAGTAGTTTTGGACATTTACTTGTTTTTTTTTCCTGGTCTGTGACTGGGTACTAATTGAATTATAAAATTCCTTATATTGACCTAGAAAGCTGAAATGAGGTAATATATAAAAAGTGAGAGTCAACAAGAGCTAGACTTGGATTCAAGTCCCTTCTCTGTCACTTACTAGCAGTGTGACCCTGAGCAAGTCATTTAGCCTCAGTGCTCTAGGTAACTCTGTAGGTAACTCCCCAGTTAACTGTAAGTTGCAAAGAAGGAACTGACTAGCATTGGACATTCTCTTATCTGTGAATTCTCCATACCAAGAAATTACATGTCTAGTCCCTGTCCCTATAGAAAGTCTTAGATCATCTTAGATCATCCAGGCTACTTGAGGCTGCTGAGTGATCTTCTTCAGAGCTATCTCTGTTGAAAACCTTAGATCTTAGATCATCCAGACTACTTGAAGCTGCTTAGTAATCATCCTCAGGGTCTTTCCCTTCTGAGTTCCTAAGAACTTACTAAGTTCCTAAGAATCATCCATGGTGTAGGTCAAAGACTCTGAGAGTATAGTGCTAGTTCCTATGAAAAAAAATCATTTTTTTGTTAGTGACCTGCAATGTCCTCATGAGACAAGATGGCCAAAAAAAAAATCTAATTTGACCTTTGATTTCTTTTGAGAGGCACAGTGTCCAGAGATAAAAGGGATAGGATTCAAATTCTTGCAAACTACTTTCATGCCCCCTCCTTCCCCAAGTCTTCTCTTATCTAAGCCTCCCGAACCAATCCTCATGTTCTTTGGTTTCCATTTCCCTCATCATTGTCGATGATTTCCTTTAGATATATCTATGTTGCTGAGGCACTCATTAAATTGTGGTGTCCACTAATACATCGTTGGTGGAGCTGTGAACTCATTCAGCCTTTCTAGAGAGCAATTTGGAATTACACCCAAAGGGCAATAAAAATGTGCATACCCTTTGATCCATCAATACCGCTACGGGGTCTATACCCTGAAGAGATCATGAAAAAAGGGTAAAAACATCACTTGTACAAAAATATTCATGGCAGCCCTGTTTGTGGTGGCAAAGAATTGGAAATTGAGTGAATGCTTATCAATTGGGGAATAGCTGTACAAATTCTGCTATATGACATTATGGAACACTATTATTCTGTTAGAAACCAGGAAGGATGGGAATTCAGAGAAGCCTGGAAGGATTTGCATAAACTGAGGCTAAGTGAGATGAGCAGAACCAGAAGAAAATTGAACAACCTAATAGCAATATGGGGGAGATGATCAACCTTAATGGACTTGCTCATTTCATCTTTGCAATAATCAGGGACAATTTTAGGGTATCTGTGATAGAGAATACCATCTGTATCCAAAGAAAGACTATCACCTTCAATTTAAAAAAAAGTTATCTTATGTATGCTTCTAGAGAGCCGGGTATTTGGCCTTTTTTGTTTCCCTGAACTTAGCAGAGGGCCCACCACATCATAGGAGCTTAATAAATATTTATTGACCAGAGGAGACTTTTCTCTAGGTCTTTTTACATTTTATAGAAAAACAGAGAAGCACTTTAGCTGTCCAGCCATAACTTCCAATCATACATTTTCTTCAGGATATCCCTTTTTAATCCTCTATGCATAAGCTATTATCAACAAAAATATAATGTGACCTAGGGCCAGCTAGGTGACACAGTGAATAAAGCTTCAGTGCTGGAGACAGAAGGATCTGAGTTCAAATGCTACCTCAGATAATTATTACCTAGCTGTGTGACCTTAGGCAAGTCACTTAATCCCATTCCCTTACGAAAAACAAAATATGTATAATTACCTAGCTGCATGACCTTGGGCAAACTACTTAACTCCATTCCCTTGAAAAAACAATATATAAATACCTAGCTGTGTGTGACCTTGGGCAAGTCACTTTACCCCATTGTCTTGCAACCCCCCCCCAAAAAAAAATATATATATATATGCAAGCCTAGTTCTACCCTCCAAAACAACCAAGTGGCATGGTGGATAAAGTACTGAACTTGGAGTCAGAATGACCTGAGTTCAAATCCTGCCTCATAAATTTACTAGTGGTATGACCCTGGGCAAGTCACTTAACCTCTATCTGCCTTCATTTCCTCATCTTTTATATGGATATAATAATTGTACTCCTTTCCTTGGGTTGTGTGAGGATCAAATTGTATGGGAGTTAATATTCAAACAGTGCTTTGCAAACCCTAAAGTGCTATACACACACACACACACACACACACACACACACACACACACACACACTGCCTACTTCTTTTACTATAATTATTACTACTTCCACCACACTGCTACTACTAATACGGATTTATTTTACCCCCAACCACAACTATTATTCCTTGGTGATTTTGTAATTCTAAAATTCTCAGTCAACAATAAAGTATTGCCATTTCCTTCTTCAGTGGATCACCTTTTGTCAGAACTTTCCACTTTGAACTGTCCATCTTGGCTAATCCTTCATGGCATGGCTCATCCTTTCATTGAGTTATGTAAGCCTCTCCACCATGATGAGGCAGAGATCTAGAAAGGGTATTATGGCTAGGACTTTGCTAAGTACTTGGGGAAATACAAAATATGTCCAAAGCAATTTGAGTTGCATACATTGAGAACTAGAAACTTAACTTATATACATATATATATATATATATGTATATATATATATATATAATATACTATAAAATATACTGTAAAACATATAACTATTTCAGTCTTATGTATTTTATTGCATGTTTGAAAAACTTATTTTGAGAAGGTATGGTAGGTTTCAATAGATGATCAAAGGATAATTCTATAACACACACACACACACACACACAAAATTAAGAACCCCTGATTTAGGAATTAACTCATGAGTTGAGCCTTGAAGGAAACTAAAGAGTCTTTAAGGTGGAGGTGAAGAAGTACATTCTTGGAATATATGAGGGCACAACCCTGTGCAAAAACAGATGAGATGAAATATAGTGTATGTTATTGTTTTTGTTCACAAATCTTTGTGACCACATTATGGGGTTTTCTTGGCAAAAATACTGGAGTGATTTGCCATTACGTTCTCCAGGTAATTTTATGTATTAGGAAACTGAGGCAAATAGTGTCAAGTGACTTGCTAGTCTGAGATTTAATGGTCTGAGACCAGATTTGAATTGGAGACTTATTTTCCTGATTCCAGGCCTGGTATTCTATCCAGTATACTACCTAGCTGTGTATGGGAGAATAGCAGATAGGTCAATTTGGCCAGAACATGTGAAATTAATGAGGAGAGATGGATTGGTTCCCATTGGGTAGAACACCAATCCATCTCTCCTCATTTAGTAGGGTTTTAAGTGGCAGCCATAAGAGTTAGTATTTTATCCTTGAGGCATCAGGAGACTGTTGCACTTAGTGACTTGTGGTGGAAAGGTGGCCAATTATCCTTATAAATTTAAAACTATTTGAAACGTGGATTGTAGGATGGCTTTAACTTCTCTTCTTTTTTTTCCTAATTGTGAGCTGATAAAGAACAACTTTCAGAGAAGGAAAAAGAGAAATAAATAGAGGACACTATAGACCATATTTAGATTACTTTTCAGTAAGATTTGTGTATTGTACCACAGAGCAAAAAATAGAAAATGAGAGAAGGAACAGAAAAGGACATTCCCAGGAATGGTTAGCAACAAATAGCTAGCTACCCCAAACTATTATTGATGAAGCCTAATTTAGAACCTTGTGATGGAGATAAATGTGTTGGGGGGGGGGGGGATTGGTAAATTTTCACTCCCCTATGGTCATTGTTCATTGCAGTGATCCAGTTTCAGCATTTTATTCTATCTTAAACCCATTTGTTTCGAGAGGAAAATTTCTCTGATAATTTTGTAGAGGTAAATCTAAAACATCATCTGGCAGTTGACACAGAAATAAGAAAAATGACTCTTTTGAATGTTCCTGGGAGAAAAGTGAGCCATTTTAGTAATTCCCATTTCAGAAGGTTATTCTCATCTACACATGATGCTTGATAGGCTGAAAAGGAATATTGCCACAGATGTACCTTTCTATATGAATAGGAGTAATAACCAATTATTTTAGTGTGGAGTTTTGCAAAAGTAAAACATTCTATGTCTTAGACCATGCATTCAAAGAAAATTGGAAAGCTGAACAGTTAGTTCTTTAGTCAATCTGGGACCCATAGATCTTTCAGAACACATAGCATGATTGGCCAGCTAGATTGCCTTTTTTTGCACAGTGAATTCAATTGTTTGCCTCAGTAACTGTGAAACCTGGGCTTCTAAATGCTAATTTTACTTTCATTTTGCAAGAGAGCACAGAAATTATGATTGAATGTTTGCGTCATAAGAGTCATATTTTATCTACTCCAACTCCATCATTTTACAGATGGGGAAATGGAGTCTTAGAAAATCAAAGTGAAATTTACCCCAGGTTTTAGTTGAAGGTTAGGTAGGAGTATCTAATATCATCTTTGAAATAGCCTTCAGGGAAAAAAAAAATTCAAGAAATGTTACTGATTTATTTATCAGAAATGAAATTCCATCATGTTAAAGTGTATCTCTATTCATGTCTCCATATACATGAGATATAAAAGCAGATTCACACACTTGCAAGTGTTTTCTTTTTTTCTCAGTTTATTTGCCAGAGTGAAACTAAGCAGGGAATACTTTTAACTAAGACAATATGGAAGTTGAGTTAGAATTTCAACCCCCCCAACAAATGGAGTGTTGTCTCATTGTGGACAAAACTTTTTATAGGAGATTCCTGTTTATGAGAGAGATTGAATGTCCTTTACAATTCTAAGATTTACCAAAATGTAAACTTGTGGACAGTGACTATTTAATTTGTATGCTTCTATCCCAACCCTACCACACAGTATAAATATGGAAGATATTTTATTGATTGTTTCATCAAAAGAAACAAAATCCCACAGCTAAATATAAAGTAAGCAAAAATCATTGTTGCCTTGAGGTAGGGTATATAATGTTTTTATCAACCTCATGGAACATTTTTATTTTCCTAGTATATTATCAAGTAAAACCAACAATATCATTACTTTCATTAGATACATACTGTTAACTATTTTTTGCATGGTATACAGATTTTAAATGTATATTTGTTTTTAAATTTATTTTCCAACCTCAGATATTTATGACCTGTGTAACCTTGAGCAAGTCACACCTGTTTGTCTCTGTTTCTTTGTCTATAGAATGAGCAAGAGAAAGAAATGACAAAACTACTCCAATATTTTTTATAAGGAAACCCCAAATGGGGTCAGAGAGTCAGACACAACTGAAATAAGATTCAACATCTTTTCCTTATATTGAAGTTTCAATGTATTACCTTTGTTTCTTCCTTTGTGATTTTAAGTTTCTTTCAGTCTACCCAAAATATTAAACATGACGCAGTTATTCTTAGTGAAGAAAAAGAAAATACTAGTTCAGTTGACCCAATCTATTTAATCAATGGTATAGGATTATGTGCTCATATAATGGAAAGAAATGCAGTAATAACCTTATTTGACCAAATTACATCACTGACAGGAAAACCAGGGATGATCTATGAAATGATTGCCCAAGTTCACAAGATAAACTAATAAATTTCATTCCTTTGTTTTCAAAATGCTTGCCTTGCAATTGAATCTTGGATTAGAGGATATGCTGCTCTAAGAAAAACCTCAAAAATGAAAATGCAGTCTTACAAAACAGACCAATTCAAGGTTGATCATTCAAAAATCAAAAGATGTTCCCTCAAGGAAGCTCCTGTAACCATAGTTTATTTCTAATAATTAATGACTAGAAAAGGGTGCCTATTAGATAGAATAGTTTAAGATCAAAATGTTGATAATCTGCCAGGCATAGGAAAATCAGATGACTCTCTCGGTCCCTATAGTGCCCGAAAGTCTTTTAAGAAATAGATTAGTTACCCATTTATTTTAGTGGAAGAGATTTCCTAATCTGGTGTTCCCTACATAAAGTCACAGAATAAGAGAGACTGAAAATGATTCCAATGAACATACACATTTTACTGATATTTATTGCTATTGGCAACTATAAAGTAAATATTAATCATAGTTCCTCACATTTTAGGCTTTCATAGTAATATTCTGTGCTTTGGAAATTTCATTTAGAGAGTGTTTTAATAGATAGCTAATCTCAGAGTCAGGAAAGCCTGAATTTGAATGCTGTCTCTTGACACTTGCTGGAAGTCCATACTAGATATGTGCCCCCAGTCAAAGCTCTTAACCTCAAAGTACCCCAGATTCTCAAAAAATCTGCCTTATCTTGCTGTAATAATCCATGCTGCTACCAGACAGCTACCCCCAGAGTATTTACTGTCCCTGGAACAAACCTTGTGTTTACCTGCCTCTGTTAGGCAGCTTTTCATGTCTGGGATGCTCTCCAACTCTTTATTGGTTTCCTACTAAAGCACAACTCAAATGTCCCCTCCTCAGAAAGCCTTTTCTTATTTACCATTTGGTTTGAATTTCTCTAATGTATCCCTTAAAAGGAGCTTAAGAGGGATGACTACATGGCACAGTGGATAGAGCACTGGCTTTGGAGTCAGGAGTACCTGAGTTCAAATCTGTATCAGACACTTAGTAATTACCTAGCTGTGTGGCCTTGGGCAAGTCACTTAACCCCATTGCTTTGCAAAAATCCTCGGGGAAAAAAAAGGAGCTTAAGAGGAAAAGTTATTTTACAAAAATATAGCTAATGCCTTGCTCCACAAAAGAAGAAACCTGGAAGCATTGTCACAGGTCTTGTAGACTAATTCTTCACAGTGTTTCATGATTAACTTTCATTTAGGGAAAAGATTCATTTTCAATATGTTTATTCAGTTTGTTTATATGTTTATTCAACATATTAATTTCCCCAACACAAAGGCTACATGAGGCAATGAATAGACAGCTGACCTCAGATTCAGAAAGACAGGTTCAATTCCATCTCTGCCACATACTAACCATTAACAAGACTTAAAAGTTGTAAGACTGCATTGGTAGAGGAAGTTCTTGGTCATAAACTCCCCACAGTGATAAAATCTCACTTCCCATTAAAAAGAAAAATAATAACAATATGAGCAGGTAAGATCAATTCTATTTCGGGGTTAGAATGAGAGGAATGAATCGAAGGCATAAAAATATGGAGTGACTTCTTACTTTAAAGTAAAGACCTCCCATCTCTTCTTATCTCTTCTAATTTCTTTCTACCCCAACTATTCCCCCATTCACAAAAGGTTTATCTTCCTTACCCCTGAACTACCCTCCCAAAATGGACATCCCTTCTTTTCTGAGATATTTGATGCATCTTACATGTGTTTTCCTACATTGCTAGATTCAGTGCCAGCCAAATCTTTCCTTTTAAGATGACACCGAGGACTTTCTGACATTTTGTAGTAAGACAGATTTTAATATTTTTCTTCCCATTCTGTTAACTAAATTAATTAGATCATTTAAAAGAGTATGATAAGGAAGAAGTAATGACCTAGTATATTTTGCATTAATGGAAAAGACAGCTTGTCTCTAGCTTCAGGGTCTTAATAACCTTCAAGCTCCACAGTTTGTTTATTCTGAGCTTAGGTTTTGCTCATTCTAAGCCATTCTCTGCACAGCTTTTCAGCCCTCACCACCAGGACTTGTCCCATAGAGACAATAACCTTTTCAAATTCTTGGTACTATTTAAGGAAAAAGCAATATACAGAAAGCATCTTTAATGAGCTTCTGAGATGAAGGTGATTCTGTTACTGACTTTGAGTATATAGCCAATGTTGAGCACATTCCTGCGTGTTATGTTAATTAAGAAAATAAAAGAACATATAAAAAATGTAATCTCAGAAAAATGGGTAGATGTTTCCATTTGATCCAAGAGATTTTTGCAATGATCATCAACAGCAGAATGTTGTGAAGGTCTATTTCTTATTAGTATTTTTTAAGGTTATGCTGAAAGTAGATGACCCAGGCAAAATCTTTTCCCTTTGGGCATTTATTCTGGCACATTCTGGGAGCACTAACCAGATTTATTACTGGGATGAGATGGTTAAGATTTTGTGCCAGGAAACTGAAATTTAGAAAACATTTATTGTACTTGTATTCCATCTGCAACTAGAAGCCAATCAGCTTACTATCTAGTTGGAAAAACTTAGTTAAATAGGAAGCAACCAGGTGATATACTTTCTTCCCTGTAATTCCCTTTGACTTACTCACTTCCCTCCTGTGCTAGAATGCCAGGCAATATTATGTTCAATTATCTATTAATGGAGATGAGCTCCCTTCTGAAGAAAAAAAGAGAGCTAATTAGATATGAAACTACACAGAATGAAAACAGACAGGACGTTATAGAGTAAACAGCAGTTTTATCACCATTGCTTTCTTTTCTCAAAGGCTAATCTTGTATTGGATTTCTAGGAATGAATTGTTAAGAAAGTGTGATTTAACAGATCATCCAAAGTATCACTTAGTTGTTCAGCCCATGAAATCACTGCTCAGAGATGGGGCGAAGAGGAGATCAGAGATATGGGCAGGCAAGAAAATACAAGAAAGGGGAAGCTAGGTGGCATAGTGGATAAAGCACCGGCCTTGGAGTCAGGAGTACCTGGGTTCAAATTACCTAGCTGTGTGGCCTTGGGCAAGCCACTTAACCCCATTTGCCTTGCAAAAACCTAAAAAGAAATACAGGAAAAAAATAAATACCATTCAATAAAGTTTCTCTTTTACTTCTTTATGTTGAGGTTTCATTGGGGTTAGGGGGTAAGACTTGATGAAAGTAAGCACTTTGTTCTCTCATTTTAAAATTCCTAATCTTTCACTTCTAAGATTTTTGAATAAGACAATTAATGTACAGCATTATGATTAGCCTCAGGTCAATACTATGGAATAAAGTTTTTAAAAATATAACTCTTTGGGATTTGTAAGAATCAAAGGACCATCTTTTATATTAAACAAATTTTAAATACATTTCTCAGTTATTCCTTCTCTTATGCTTGGATCACATTTTCTATACAAGATTTTTTTTAATGTCATATTAGACTTGTACTGTGTCTCAGCAAAATATTGAAAGTGAATCAGAGAAGGCATTCAAGTTTTGACTGAATTAAGGTTTTATTCTCTGTTTTCAGAAATTTCAATTAAAATACTTTTCCTAATTAATATAGATAGATAGATAGATAGATAGATAGATAGATAGATAGATACTAAGTAGTCTCTACTAAGAGACCACTTTAAAAGAGACTTGCTTCTCCTCTCAAAATAAAATACAAAGTGATTGACTAGTTCAGTGAAGACTTAGAATTGTTTCCCAGTTCTAAGAAATATTTCCTTAAGGATCCTGGATTTCATATATTCTTTCCTTGGCTAAAAATGTTATTTGATACTCTCCCTATGAAAATGACATGTTCACAACTTTTGAAAGATTGGCTTTGGATGAATCCAAGTAAATCCTTGGCCATCACCAGATTTATGAACAGTAAATGAAATACTTCCCCATGATTCCAGTCTGAGACCTCAGTATGCTATAGAAATGAGACTGGCAGGCACTTCAAGACTAGAAAGGTCTTGGAATAGACTGAGGCTGCTTTAAAAGGATCAACTCAGCTAAGTATGGAGAGATTCATCATCAGGAAATGGATCGCTTAGCTACAAATTGTTTGTCCTTGGCTTTCCATCAATAGCATACATGAAAAAAATGGAGATGGGCTGGTCACGTTGCAAGAGTAAAGCATGACTGCTTCACCATCATTGTGTTTCTCTGGTATTCTCACAATGACAAAAGACATTAAGGAAGACCCAGACCATTGCTTAGTTCTGCTGCAGTGATATTATAGGTAGACATGAATTAGTATTGCATGGAATGCTACAGGAATAAATGGATTGTATTAGTTTTTCCACTTAAGTTTTTGTCTAGGTTGCCAATATACATTACTATCCACACCACATGCCATGGTCCAGCCAAAGTGCCCTTCATTCTGTTCCTCACATTCAACTCTCCATTTTACATTTGTGCTATATTCCAGAGGGTCTTCCCTCCTCACCTCTGACTCTGGGAAGTTCTAGTTTCTTTCAGGACTCAGCTTTAGTGCTATCTTCTAAACACAACCTTTCCCTATTTCCCCCCAAAGTTGCTTTGTTTTTTATTTTATATAAACGATAGATAGATAGATAGATAGATAGATAGATAGATAGAGATATACTTCTGTATGTTCATGTTGTCCAGACTATAAGCATCTCAAGGGCAGAAAGTTTCATTTTTGTTTCTCAATCCCCACTGCCTAACCTAGTGTCAGATATAATGAAGATTGTGTATATGCTATTCAATTGATCATTGAAGTAAAAGGCAGGTTAGCTTTTTGAATTTGGTGAACATTGTTGGAAATTGCCAGAATACCCTGGGTAGCTACCAGCCTCAATAGCTACATGAAGGTCCCCCAAAAGAGGTGGCACTATAGAGACCTGTGAGTTAAATATATCAATCACTTAGTGGTAATAAATAATTGACCAGGCTCTGATCCAATACAATATCCAGGGGATGAAAAAGAAGTGTGAATTTAAGAAATAACACCAGAGAAAGGAAGCAATTTTAAGCAAACCTAATACATTGGGGATCCTGGCTTGGAAAGGCAGTGATATATCAACACTTGCTTCTATGATAAGGAAATCAGACATGGGGCAGGGACAAAGAGGGAGCTGAATTGCTCAGTCTTGGCCACATTTAATTTGACATGAATATCCCATGTGAAAAAAATAATGCTAATGTAGTCACCAAAGTTTAATAACCAACCTGTCTCTAATTAAAAATAAGTGCCTCTACTACCTCTGAAACTTCCATCTGACCTGACTTTTCTCCATTTCCACAATTGGGTCCTTCTTGCTGACAAGAGAACAAAATAGCACTTCACAAAGATATAGAAACCCTGCCAGTTCATATTAACATCACTCTACATAGTCCTGCTTTTTCTCAACTTCTTGTACTGTTGATCAACAAATACATGTAACTGCCAGCTGAAATACCAGTCAAAACCCACTATCATGGGTGACCTGCTTTTACCTTCTTTTTTCTGTTCCCTTTGTTTTTTATAATTGTAATACTCTCTTGATATCTCATTATTGTTATTATTTATTTAATATTTCTCAAATCCATTTAGCTGAAAATATGCCCTGTGATTTTTCTTTCCCCATAGATTTCTTTGAATTCCTTAGCTTCAAGTGAAAAACAAAATGAAACAAACCATAAAAGCACTCCCAATAAAGAACTAACACCCTTTGGTGTTTTTATACCTTGTACTGTGGATTTGCACTGGTTTTAAATAGTCCCTGGATTAGCATTTCCCAGATGTGGTCTCAGCGTATGTATTTGGAAATGCTATTAGTGCAGATGTAGAAAAAAGTAGCTAATGAAGACTTACCCTTTGAGGATGATCATAGTACCACAGAATTAGGGTTGGGATGTCAAAGGGTAAGAGAATATGTCTGCATATTGTTGAAGAAAAGCCTTATTCTTTGCTACTTTGAAGTTAATCCTAAAGTGTTTTTTAATTACAGTTTTTAGTTGTTTTGTTCTCTAAGATGTTTCCATCAAGTTGCTTTCAAATGATGCTACATCCATTTCTCATATACCAGCCCATCTTCATAGTAGAATGGAAGTTCCTTGAGGGCAGGAACTATTTCATTTAGGGCTTTGTATCCCTAACACCTGGCACAGTGCCTGGTGCATAATGGGTACTTAATAAATATTTGTTGAGATTTACTAAATTGAACTGAATGTCATAGATCTACTTGATGCTTCTCTAATGTGACCTCCATTTCCCATCATTGCACTGTTTCCTCTTCTTTACCTCTTAGCCTTCCTCACTTTGAAGACTCAGCTTATTCACATCTTCTTCACAAGGTCTTTCTCTCTTCCTTTATGTTCTAATACTTTCCCCTGTTATATAACATTCCACCTATGCTTTTAGCTTGTACGTTGGTTTTTTAATTTTATTTTGCCTTTCTCATTTTCTTTATAGTCACAACTGATGTATAGTGAACACTTAAATGCTTGTTGACTCACTAACTGATTGACTTGTCAACCAATCACTGTTACCCCCATCAAAGTAAAGGGTTTTCCCTGTGATAAAGCCTCTAGTCAATGTTTCTTTGCATTTTGATATGATCTAATCCTACTGTGGCTTCATCTTCCTTTGGCATATATGTAAGTTCCTATTGTTACTATCTCATTGTCCTCATCCTTTTCAATGGGGTTCAGATGGAAACAATCTTGGGACTTCTTTCTACTTCATATTAAGTATTCCTTTGACTTGCTGAGGTAGATAAAATAATTGCTTTTTGTAGTTGATTAGAATTATTAGTGTGTAAGGTCGTCTTCTGTAGGTCAGACAGTCAACATTTATAAAGCATCTAATATGTTCTAGGCTGGAATTCAAATAAATGTAAAAGATAGTCCCCTCCCCTCAAGGAACTCACTGTCTGATATTATTAGTTAGAATAAAGGATCAAGAGTGGCAAAATAGAACATAAGATTAAGGTATTCTACCAGTATTACAAAATGATCATATTTTTCCTTTCTTATTAGAAACTCTTTAAGTCTCCAACTTGAATGGATGACCATCGAGTTGTAGAATTGTACATTTCACTTGGTATACTAGTTGTTCAGAAGCTTGATCTTGGTGTGTTTTAGTGAAAGCATAGCCTGATATGGTGTTGATTAGATCTAACATAGCATTTCCTGTCTGCCTGTGACAAAGTTATTTTGAAGCTTGTGGTTCCTAAGTTGATAGATCTGGCTGACATTATGCTAATTGTATAAAGTATCCAAGTACTACAAATCCTCAATGAAATTCATAGTCACTCAAAAGATATTAGCCTGACTAAACTGGACCAAAAATGAATAAAAATACACATTACTCAGATTATGACATGCAACTGAATAGGCAGTCCAGTGATTCAGTCCATCAGTGTATACATCTTAGGAAGGTACTACAATTGGAAAATGAACTAAGCCTAAGGAATAGATCAAGCTAAGTCATTGGATAATCATGTCTTGTTTTTAATGAATCTCCACTTTGTAAAAGGAATGGTGAAAATGATATATGATCTACAACACATAAAACCAGAAAAATAGGACCATATGGTGAAAGTGAAGGATCACAATTAGACTACCATCTGTGGAGGATAAGAGATAAGAACCAGGAGTTGCAAGGGGAAAAGAGGAGTGAATGGAATGGGAGAACATGTCACATGGGTGAAATGATTGATGCATTGAAGGTTTGAAATATTGTCTTAGAAGTGTCTTCCCTCTATTCACCATATGTCTCATTTCAATGTCTTTAAAAGATTAAATATTTAGATAGTTGGAATGAATTATTAATATTCTTCTTTGAATAATGATTAATCCTCCATGGCTATATTAGTAATATGCAAATCAAAAGCCAATCATTCTTGTCTTTCCTGTTTGCATTCAAAATTTACTTAAAATTTTTGAATGTCTATAAAGTTTTGAAATCTCTTCCCCTATCAATTTTATATTGTTGTTGTTTACTTTTTGTTAAGATGTCAAGTTTGATATTGAATACAAGTTCAACCAACTGAACTTACTTTGTAACAATTTATATTCAATTAACTTCAATATTATATTTTTTCAGTTAGTCCCTCTAAGTTCATATCAGGCTACTTTGTCTATCCATTCCCAATCCCTTTTTCTTTTCTATGCCATAGTGACTAGATACTTTATTCTTCTGGTTCTGTTTTATTTTTACTTTGTATTATCATTTCATAAAGGATTTTCAAGTTTCTTTGTATTTCTCATACTTTTTGGTATTAATTTCTTACAGAATGCCATGGCATGAATGTAACACCATTTGCTTAACCAGTACCCAATTTTTGAATGATTAGGTAATTCCAGGATATGGGTTTTTTTGGTGGGAGGAACATAGTTTGAGTTGTATTGCTTATTTGCCATCACATATGACACTTAGGAATGTCTTTGAAACAGTTTTGGGGGAGTTATTTTTGGTTTGTTTCAATTTGTTTTTGGTAAGTCTTTCAGGTCACCCAACACTTTTCATGTAGCAAACTTAGACATGGCATTCTTAGCCCTTAATAAATATTTTAAGAAACAATCTATTTACTTTTTGTATATACCCATGGATTACTTATGGAGTGGAACAATCTCTTTTTCCTCAGAATTTATTTACTATTTACAAGTAAAAACTCTTTGAGAATAAATTATAATTATATTTGTTGGGCTTAAAGTTGTGGATAAGGGACTTTTCATCTACTATTAGAGCTGGACTGAGGAAAAGAAGGATCTTCCTAATGTTCTGTCAAAGAAACAGTTTCCAGTTGTCAGATCTATACAGTTGAAAGCTCAACAGAGAGAAGATTGTGAAATGAGAGGAGCAGAATGAGTTCAGGGTTCTTTACTGCTGGTCAAGGTAAATCAGACCTGAGTATATTTCATTTTTTTTTTAAATTAATCAGATGAGTTTAAGTAACTTTCAAATCAAGTCAGTTTTGCAAAGATTTGCTTTCTCTTCTCTCTTGGACTCTTATTTGATTGGGGTCTTCTGCTTCTCTGTTAGGTTATAGTCCCTACAAAGCCATTAGGTGCTGCAGTAGAATTGAGAAGAGGGAGAGATACTCTAGAGAAGCCCTGGTGGATAGAGAACTGCCAATGATACCAGGGAGACCTGGGCTTGAGTCTCACCTTAGGCCAAGACTGGTGGTATAACCCTAGCTAAATCACTGTTACCTCTCAGTGCTCTTAAGACCCTCTCTAATGTTAGAGCACATAGAGGACGTTTCCTTGCCTTGGAATTCTCTATACAAATGAAACCACTATAATTTCCTTGGTTTTATGAGTCAAATAATTTATAGTCAAAAGCATACTGGCCCATCTGAAGAAAGGGAGAGAGAGAGAGAGTGAGACACACACACACACACACACACACACACACACACACACACAGAGACAGACAGAGACACAGACACAGAGACAGAGACAGAGACACAGAGACCAAGACCTTACTTGTGTATTCTCAGTGAAAGAAGTTTCCTGAAATCCCAAGAAGGAACTGGAAAAAAATTGCATATTGGGCAAATACTAATATCTTGGTTGACTTGATACATTCTTAAGACTGATTTGCTCTATAAAGGGAGTTCACAGGTGTTGGAATTTTTTTCTTCCCAATTCTCTCTTCTTAAGTTTTCTCATAGCATTCTGCCTATATTTTTCCCTTGGTTCTAGAATATACTACCTTATTTCATACTTACTGAGAGGCAGGGTGGGCAGTATAGTGCAGGGGAAGCTAAAGTATACTATTTTTACCTCCCTCCCTCCTTCCTTCCTTCTTCCTTCCCTCCCTCCCTTCCTTCCCTTATTCCTTCCTTCCTTCTTTCCCTCCATCTCTCCTTCCCTTCCTTCCTTCCTCCTTCCCCCCTTCCTTCCTTCCTCCTTTCCTCCTTCGTCCCTCCTTCCCTTCCTCTCTTCCTCTGCAAACTAATATGGAAATGTTTGACATGACTGATATACCAGATTGCTTACCATTCATGGGAGGAAGGAAGGGAGAGAGGGAAAGATAAATTTGGAAATCAAAACTTTTTAAGTATGTTAAATTGTTTTTTCATGTATTTGGGGAGGAAATAAAATATTATTTATTAAAAAGAAAGAAAAGAAAATTGGACTCCCAGTGAAGTGGAGTGTGGAACATTAGGTTCATGCTTTGCCTCTGACATTTAATGATTTTGTAACTTCAACAAGTCACAACCTCTGAGTAGAAATTACAAAGCAAGTTTTGATACTTATTTTTCGTTTTTTTTTTTTGAGGGGGGGGTTAGGTTTTTGCAAGGCAAATGGGGTTAAGTGGCTTGCCCAGGGCCATACAGCTAGGTAATTATTAAGTATCTGAGACTGGATTTGAACCCAGGTACTCCTGACTCCAGGGCCAGTGCTTTATCCACTGTACCACCTAGTCACCCCAGTTTTGATACTTCTTAATAAAAGACCAGGTGTTCCTTATACCAAAGAAATAATAGGTCCAGACCAAAAGGGCAATCATACCTGCTAGTGCATGAAGGAAGCATTTGTTTTAAGACATTTTTTGTTTGTTTTGTTTTGTTGTTGGAGGCAATTAGTATTAGGTGACTTGTCCAGAGTCACATAAGTAATGGTATGAGGCTGGATTTGAACACAGGTCCTACTAACTCCAGGGGCACTGCTCTATCCACTGTACCCCTTAGCTACCCCCCCCATGTTTTATATGGATTTATATGCAACAGGGGAGCAGTTACCATCTCATCATCATCTCCATCATCATATTTTACATGACCTTATATCAGTGCCACAGGGATTAGTTGTTATCATCATCATCATCATCATCATAATTTTTTTCATGGCTCTATATGCCACAGGGGGGCAGTTGCCATACAGCCAAGGTGGGGTACGAGTGACCAGTACCAGTTTCTACACTTATAGCTAGAGTTCTTAAATGGAATTCACATACTTTGCAGCCAAGAAAAAGAAATTTGGCTTTCCAAATCAATTTTTACTCTATCTGGAAAGAGAAGAGTAATAAAAATACTTACATTCATGTAGAAATAAACTTTGGATTTCAGATATTCTACTGATCTTTTGTTCTATGCTGTTTTTAGTAGCCTGTAGAAGAAGCTGTTTCTCATCTCATGACATATAATAACAGATATTTTGGGGAAACAAAGAACTTGAGAAGACCAATTCATCGACTTAAGTCAGGGATTCCCAGAATTTTTAACTCATCTCCCCCAAATTACATGTGGACCTCATGCTCACTTAAGAAAGAGGCTCTCCATGATATAAATTTCATAGCTCTTCAGTAGCCTTGAAATGACTTGAGGAAACCTGGCAGAGAAATAGATTTGGGGGGTCTTTTGGGTTGAACCTAAGAAGAGTGAGAATGACACCCCCTTCAATGTTCTTATTGCTTTAACAACATACTATGGTTCCTCAGCCCTTGATCCACTTTATAACTTCTTGTACCATTTTAGTAACTTCATAAGACTTCAAAATGAGCCAAAATCTGATATGCCCTTATCCTTTAAAAGTCCTGTATTAAGCATATGATTAAAATGTTCCAGTTTAAGTATTTTCCCTAAGGCATTAACTATCCTAAGAGTCATACAGTGATGAACCAGTGTTCATAAATTATAGTTTAGCTATTAAGTACTTTATATGAGGAAAAAAGGATTTATTACAACTGACCCAATTGATAGAAAGTAGGTTTGATATAAAAAAAACATGGCTTGTAATTACTCAGAGGTTCCTTTTTATTAGCCCTTGAATTTTTTTAGGAAAGCAAAGATCTAAAAAATCAGTGTTAAACTGTATTCTCCACTTTGTAAATGTGACCTCCTAAGTATTAAAAGGAATTTTCTCATATAAGAAGATTTGTAGACCTTGTAGTATGCTAGATGGCTATGACAGATACAATGTAGTAATTATTTTCTTTTTTGACTAGCTCCATGACTCACTGCTGTCCTCACTTTCGTTCAAGCCTACCTTATACCAAAAGGTAAACAACATGTTCATAGATTTTTAAAAAGAATATAGCAAAAAAATACACAGAAGTGATTTATAGATTCATATCCTAATCCTTTTTTAATCTTAATATCGCCTCTGGACATCACTGTAATTATTTTCTTCTCATTTTGTTCCCTATCTACTCCATTTCCCTTCAACTCACCTTTCCCATTTCTTACTGACTTTATTGCAGAAATGAACTTGGCAAAGGGCAAAGACATATATCTCTTTCAGACACTACAATGTATTACAGAGATCTGTTTTAGAATCTTCTATGTTTTAAAAGATGATAGATTCTTGTGGATCATTATCTGTCTATTCTACAGCTAGATGACCCAATGGATAGAGCACTAAACCTGGAGTCTAGAATACTAATCTCCCTGGGTTCAAATTCTACCTCATTTACAAGCTGTGGGACCCTAGACAAGTCACTTAATCCTGTTTGCCTCAATTTCCTCTTCTATAAAATGGACTGGAGAAGAAAATGGCAAACCATTCTAGTATCTTTGCCAAGAAAACCTCAGATGGAGTCATGAAGAGTCAGAGTTTATTGAAACAAATGAACAGCAACTATGTTCATCACCCTGAGTTAGATATTATTTAGTTGTGTTTGATCCTAAAAGAAGACAGGAAATTACTAGTTCCTTTGAACCCTGTGATTCTAAAGCCATTGAGATGCTATTGGTTTGTGAGTACCTGGAAAAATTAGGAGATTGCTTTTGAGTTACTGGAATAAGCAAATGAGCTGGGGAAGTCCTGAAGGGTGTTTCCCCCAGGGCTTAATTTGCCCTGAATCTCTCTGATTGAATACTTAATTAGGTGGATTGGATGAGGAAGAGTAGCTTTTCTGATATCTTTTTTAAAAAAATGCCTTTAAAGCATCACAGAATAGATGATGTTCCTCTGGGAAAGGAAATTGGGAATTCTCAGTGTCTCTAAAAGAAAAGCATAGCAATGTATCTATAACTTTTATTATTCCAAAGAGAAAAAAATAACTTTTATTTGGAAGCAGAGGAAACAGATTTCAAGAGTAAGAGAAGCTTCTGGTAAATATGGTCCAACTCTCAAAACTTCTGGCCATCTATATGGCACAGGGAATAGAGTTCCAGGCCTGGAGTCAGAAAGACCCATCTTCCATACATTCAAATCTGGCCTCAAGAGGTTTCCTAGCTATGTAATTCTGGGCAAGTCATTTAACCCTTTTCACCTCGGTTTCTTCATCTGTAAAATGAACTAGCAAAAGGCAAATCACTCTAGTATTCTTGCCAAGAAAGTTCCAAATCAGATCACAAAGAATCAGATACAAATGAAAATAACAGAACAATAATCAAAGCTGATCTGCAACTACTGTGCAGTTTGCAGTATCAGAGAATTATCTGAGGGTGTTAAGAAGACAAATGAATTGCCCAAGGTTGCACAACCACTATACATTAGAGGCAGGACAGGAACCCAGATATTGCTGACCCCATTCTGACCTTTTAGCTGTCTATGCCCAAATATCAATGATGATGGTGATGATGAAGAAGAGATTCATTATTCTAACAATAGTAATAATATATCTGTCATATGTACAAGCTATCTCCAAAGCATTTTAGGTTTTGTTTTGTTTTTTGTTTTTTGCAAGGCAGTGGGGTTAAGATCACATAGCTAGGTAATTATTAAGTGTCTGAGTCCAGATTTGAACTCAGGTACTCTTGACTCCAGGACTGTGCTCTATCCACTTCACCACGTAGATGCCCCTCCAAAGCATTTTAAGTTTATTTTCTCATTTGAGCCTTATAGCAACATCATAATGAGCAAGTTGTCACTGTCTTTTATAGGAAATTCCCATTAACCAATCTTTGGGATCCAGTAGTATTTTTTAAAAATTCAGCTGCTCTTCAGATACTCTGACCTAGATAAGAAAAAGTGATAATTTTGGCTGAGAGAACCAGAGTTTTATCCACCCACTTGAGAAAATATGTGTTGAAATCTTTAATTAGGATTATTTCTATTAATAAATGGTTTTGTATCATTGTGTCTGTTTGTCTGAAAAATCTCAAAATCAGTCAGGGAAGGAACAATTATCCGCAGAAAATGAAGCAAAAAAAAAAGAAAAGAAAAGCAATTGATGTGGTAATAAAATATATAGATATAAATGTATATGTATAATATATCAATAAAATATATTGATCATATGCTTTGTATTTAACACTTTACTAGTCACCATTGGAATACAAATAAATGTGGAAAATGATGTCTGCTACCTGGTATTTACAATTTATCTTATCCTTAGCTTTTGCTTATGGGATCAGGGTGAAAAAGAAAAGAGGGCTATGTCTTGAGGCAATTTACTTGCTTGTCAGGCTCAAAAATAGATTTTATAAAGAAAAAATTGTTGCGTTTGGGTAAATTATCTGATTTTTTCCTATTGATTCACTACATAATTTCTTAGCTCTTCATTTTTGCTTCACCCATATTTGAGTAAGCTTAATTTTTTTAAATCATTAGCCCCTAGAGAGATAAATCTGTTTAATTCTCAAACAAAATCATGATATTTTACTAGCTTAAGCCTGTTCTGATATATAGGAGATATTGGTGGGTGGGAGGGAGTTGGAGGTTTCTTACAGAATATGGGAATCAGTGCATACTCATAATAAATATTATAAATAAGGAATTAGAAAGAGCCAGAGGGGGTGGTGGGATTCTGATTTATGCAATGCTTTCTTCTTTCCTCTACTCTTTCCTTAACTCTTATACAAAGATCCCATTTATTATGATAGATCTAAATTGCCTGCTGGTTTGTTTAAAACAATTTACCCTGAGATATAAATGGACAAAGAGCTTAAATCTCCCAGAGAATATTTGCACCCCCAGGGAGATCTTTAACACCATTGAGTCTCAAATGTTGATATTTAAATGAATAGTGGTGGTGGTAAGATTATTTGTAAGCATTGGAAATTCTCTGGAGATCTTAATCTATTCCTGACAACCATATTTCCTTCCTCCACCTTAGTTCAATGAGGAACTAAATATCTGGAATCACGATTTTTTGATAGCAAGCAATATTAGGCTTTCTACCCTCTTCCTAAATTTTGTGACTGACATATACTCATCTTCATGAAGTTTTTAAAAAAGAAAGGAGGGTGTAGGTTATCACATTAAAGGCAAATGTGAACTGCCTTCCAAGCATAATTATGCCCATATGAATTATATAGACTGGGGCAGCTAGGTGGCGCAGTGGATAGAGCACCGGCCTTGGAGTCAGGGGTACTATAGCCTATAACTTGTAAATAGCATTTTAAAAGTGAAAATAATCAAACTAGTAGAAAATGCTTTTTATTATCAAAGACTAGAATCTGGTTTATATTGATAGTCTGTCTCAAAATGGCTATTCTAATTTCACCATACCTTACTTTAATGGATTTGTGTAATATGGATATACCCTGAAGCTCTTAATGTATTATTCTCTGTTACTTTTGTCTATTGTTGTGTTTGCTCAGTCATATCCAATTCTCCAAAACCTAATTGGGAATTGTCTTGGCAAAAATATTGGAGTAATTTTCTATTTTCTTCTCCAATTCATTTTACAGATTAGGAAACTGAGACAAACCAGGTTAAGTGACATGCCCAGCTTGTCTTACACAAACCCAATGACTTATACAGCTAGTAGGTATCTGAGACAAGATTTGGACTCGTGAAGATGAGTCTTCCATATTCTAAGCCCAGTGCTTCATCCACTGCACCACCCAGCCACCCATGGCTTCCCATAAATCTTCCATAAAGGATTTAACCAAAGTCATGGAAACTTTCCTAGCAGTCTTTTCACATTTCATGGATATCAATGCAGCATAAGACTGTTGCTGCTGGGATTTTTGGAGTCACCAGATAAGCATAGGAATTTGAGAGCCACTGAAAAGCAAAAAAAGGAAAAGCAAAAGAATTCGCACACTCTCTGGGATGTTAAAACTGCTCAGGATTTTATTATAGCAAATTATTACAAATATACAGCTTCAAATTCCTAGAAAAGCAAATTCCTATAAAGCTTAATACCTTTAAGAATAGGCTAGGTGAAATTTGAGTGAGCATGAGAGGGGAGAGAGAGAGAGAGAGAGACAGAGACAGCGACAGCGACAGCGACACAGAGACACAGACAGACAGACAGCCCTGGCCATGTAGCATGGGGGACCAATGGTGATCCACTAGGTCTAGCATGGGAGCACATGGAAGCCAGGAAAGAAAGAGAGATACAGACATCCTGCAGGATCAGAAGGTAGAATCAAGAACAAGAGCCCAGAAGGATCACACTTCCTTCTGTGGTAGGTTGGGCAAGGGGTGGCCCTTGGGAATGGTCTTACACCTTGGGCCAGGTATCTTCCAATGGCAAACTATGTACTGGTCCTTCCTGTCCCAAGGTGTGACTCCCAAGTTCAACATGTCATTTCCTTACATGGCAGTGTCTATGCCGAAGGTTAGATGAAGGGGAAAATGGGGGGCAAGCTATAAATAACAGCTTCAGGGGGAGACAGGATACAATTAACAATCAAAGTCAGTTTACATCTCAGGAGCAAACAGTCCCCCACAATTAACAAGATTTTAACAGCATTAAAGCTGCATTCATAATTCTCTACATCAAGACTACCTAGCTTTTATCCCTACCTAACACTCAAGGAGCAGCCAGGTGGTGCAGTCATAGATCACTGGCCCTGGAGTCAGGAGGACCTGAGTTCAAATTTGACTTCAGACATTTAAATAATTACCTAGTTGTGTGATCTTGAGCAAGTCATTTTAACCTCATTGCCTTGCAAAAACCAAAACAAACAAACGAAGATTTATCTACCTCTCAGTTTGTGACTGGCCTACCTTCAGACTGACCATATAATTCTTGGATGAAATCCTTTCCTTCACTTCATTGCAAGTAATAATTGCTGCAGCCTTCCCATAGCCACTGTCATCTCTCTGTTGCCTTTTGTGTCATTCAAAGTTTGAATCATTCAGAGATTGTGGTTTCACAAGAGGAATGTTAACATTTAAGAGAAGGTTTTTGTTTTTTTTTTGTCAGAGGAGCTGATTGAGATTAGCAGAAGTATTGCAATTCCTCAAATACAATGCAGTCCTGGGTCTTTCTCATCATCCTTCAGTAACATCCATTCACAATGATTGTGCTAATGTGCTCGGTCAATTAACTGCCCATTTAGCTGCAGGTCATAGTCTAGATGTTAAGCGATTTTTTTAGATGTTTGTTATTTTGTTTTGTGAATTGCTAGACCAATTTCTTTTGAATAATAATAAAATAGAATAGAAATGATAACTGACCCTTATATAATACTTTAAGTTTTGTAAAGTACTTTACAAATATTGTCTCACTTGATCCTCACAGCAAGCCTAAGAAATGTTATCCCCATTTTCAAATGAGGAAACTGAGGCTAGTCAAGGTTAAGTGGCTTGCTCAGAGCCATATGGCAAGTTAGTGTCTGAGGCTGTATTTGAACCTGGGTCATTTTGACTCCAGGTATAGAATTTTATTCACATGCAATACCACTTGGCTGCCTCTAACATTGGATCTCATTGAGTAAGCTCTATAACATCCTGGTCTTTATAAAAATTGGCACAATGTCAAAAAATATATTTATCAGTGTTTCTTTAATGATCTGATATTTCCATCAATGTCAGTGGGACTACTAAATGAAAACTCTTAATACTTTAGTAATTTTTGTTCTAAATGAAGAATTGGTCATGGTGTTGTGAAAGATGGAGTCAGAAAAAAAGGACCAGACTAGTTCAAGATTTATACAGAAGTAACTTGTACTAGAAGTAATGCAATTTTTCAACTCAATAAGGTATTGATTTTCTAGATATCTCAAAGAGGGGGTGGTATTTAAAAAACACAAACTAAACCACAAATTGTATTATTGCCAAGTAAAAGTGATAAGGAAAATATCAGAAATCACTGACCTATAAACCTATTTTCTGATCTCTATGAAATCTTTATGAGAATAAGGCACACACACACACACACACACACACACACACACACACATCAACGATATCTTTGATTAAAATATATGAAAGGAACAGCCAAGCTTTGGAGAAGCAGACCCTCTTCACAATGATAGAATGAATTGAAATGTGTAGTAGGTGCAAAATGCTACTGACTGATTAAAAAATAGCATTTGACTTGATAAAACAAAGCCCATTTTTAAAAGACTCTCTTTCAATGAAGTGGATCCTTTACCTATATTAAAATCATATAATATTCCTTGATAGGATTGACAACATACTAGCAGCTGAGGGGAGGAGGTGTGGGAAGGGAGGGTGGAAGGAAATTATGTAATTTCTAAATATTTATGTGTGGATGAATGTTGAAAAAACTTTCATAACATGCAATTGGAAAAATAATATAAAGAAAGATTTAAAAAGCAAGCAATGCAGCTAACTTTGTTCAGAGATCTTCTGATTATCAGTATCAAGTAAGACAGAACAAAGATATTCCCACCAAAGCTGTTTGTCATTGTCATGAAAATGGTCCTATATATGATCCAAATATGAATCTGGAGTATTTGTAGAGATGGTCAGGTTTTTTACATGCTATTATTTTCAATACAACCAGCCTTTATGAAGCACCTTCTGGATTAAAGATACCATGCTAGGTGCTGGGATAATAAATACAAAACAGAATAACTAGAAACCTACATTTCAGAGATATAGTAAATATTCACATGATTAAAATAGAAGATAATTTGAGAATCAAGAAAAGGCATCTCTTGTAAGGCTTCACAGAAGATGTGTCACCTAGAAGAAAAGAGAAGAGGATTCTGAAAAGTAGACATGAGGCAGGTGTGCAGTAAAGGCATTGGTGACAGTCCGTGAGTGTATATGAGGGAAGTAATGTATATGGAGAAGGGATTTTATGGAGGTAGAACTAATAAGATGGCAACTTATTGAATCTGGGAATGTGAAGGTGGAAATAATGGAGGGCAGCTCTGAGATCATGAACTTGAGTAAATGTGAGGAGGATGATACCCTTAACAGAAATAGGCATGTTTCAAGGAGGGCCAGCTTTAATGAAAAAAAATGACAAATTATGTTTGGAGCATGTTGAGTTTGATAAGAGTGGCTTTTGTTCATTCAAAAAAATAAAATTTAATTTTAAGAAGTGATGATGATAACAATATAAGACCTTGTCTAGTACTTTTTAAAGCCCTTTCATCTCTACCATTGGACTGATATTAGTGATTAGTTCACACTGCTCCTGATCCTGAGGCCAAAATATAAAGGTCACTATTCCACTTTAAATTACCTAGTACTCAGTCCATTACAAATTTTTCAAAATAATAAGTGCAAAATGAGGTTTGTTTTGTTGTCTTATAAAATTATTCCTGGGCCTTCTCAAAAGACTGTGACTTATTTATTTGACGGTAGAAATGGGGAATAAAGGAAGAAATTAATTGAAAGCCCATTATTTATCTACCATAACTAGGTGATCAAGGAACTTGAAGAATAGCTGAGTAGATCTTACAGGCAGAAATGATGGAGTTTCTAACTGGCCAAATGACAACCATTTAATAAGATTTTCTCTGATTCACTCTGTGAGGAAATTGGTTGGGAAAGGATAGGTTTCAGCACAAGCACATTATGTTTTGAAATACTTTTCCAATGGTTTTCATGGTGGTGAAAAAGCTAGGAGTTTTTAGAGGAACTCTAGGTTGAGATAAAACAAAGAAGAAAATTATTTTAAAAAAAGAAGAAAAATCCATGGAAATAAACTTGAGGGGTAGGCTCCTCATCACTAATTCAATAAATATTTAACTATGATCTCTCACTTGAAAGGGGAAGACAAAAATGAATATGATGATGTCTCCATCCTCAGTGAGAATGAAAGGGAGTGAATTTAAGGTTCTTATGGTAATCAAAGTATATCATAATGGGAGTAAGAAGAAATATGGCAGTTCTTGGTTCTTGAACTTGGTTCTTGGGCAAACTCCTCTGAGTTTCCATATCTATCTTGCTGATGCTCAGTTCTTTTCAATATGGAAACACTAAAGCATATAGGAGATCTGGAAAAGGGAGCGCCCAAGGGACAAGGCTGCTGATGAGATGGGTAGTGCAAAGAGTGAGTTTAACCAGGAGTCCAGATCAACCCTAACCACCATCATCAGAAGGGCTTCAGAATAAAAAAGAAAGATGAATTTTTTTTAATTTTAGACAAGAAAAATAACTTTCCATATTGTTAGTTTTAGTTAACTTCATTGTTTTAAATCATATTTCCTGACATTCTTCCTCTCTTAAAAAGGCAAAAGTGTTTCTATAATCTTACAAATTAGTGTCGGGACCACCAATAGCTGCCATGTTCTTTGAAGTCCTCTTATGTACCCTCTGCTTCCTCAAACCTCCTAATGTTTCCATTTCCTTGTATAAGACTCAACAGGGGAGCAATCTGGAAGAAAGAGATATTAATGGGAAATTATTTGTTGTGAATACAATGCCCCAAGTGCCAACAGATATCATCCTTTGTTACCTGACATGTACCCTAATTTGACATTCCTTGGCATCAGGGAGATTTTTTTTCCCTGTAGGACAGCTGTCCCTTCTGGGTCTCTGTTGGAATTGGCACCTGAGTCCTGATGAAACTGGCATGTCATCTTGAAGAGGCACAATGCCACCTGAACAGATGGCTGGGCATGTATGTTGTATCAGAGAATTATTCTGTAGGCTGGTAGTGAGACTTGAGGTTTAACTTGCTGCCAATGGACATCAGGAAGGTTATTTTTTAAATAGATACTCATCAGCTGACATTATACACTGTAAACAAAACTGTTCAATAGTCATTTGGCAAAAGAAAGTGAAGCTGAGAAGTCACAATTAAATATTGTTCACATCTCATTCCAACTACGTTTTAAGGTAGGCAAGGAACAGGGACAACTTTTTCTCTCCTCATAGAATTGCTATTGATTGATGTTTGTTCTTCATTCTAGAAGAAGACCATGACATCAGAGAGGTGATACCATGACAAGCACTTGAATTGTATTTGAGTGCAGGGGTGCTATGCTAAGTCACTAGCCTCACTTTCTCCTCCAGAGCCATCTGAGTCCAGTGGTCGGATATGAATCAGAACAACTGGAGATGACCTTGATGAGAGGCAATCAAGGCTAAGTGACTTATCTAAGTTGCTAGTAGGTGTCAAGTGTCTGAGGCTGGATTTGAACTCAGGTCCTCCTGATTACAGGGCTAGTGTGCTGTCTACTGCACCTAGTGCTGCTATAGATCAGGCCCTCATAACCCTTTGCCTAGATTTCTTCAACAGTCTCGAGTCTCTCCCCACTTTACTCCATCCTCCTAATTGCTGACTTTACTGCTCTAATTCCTCACCAGTAGCCTTCTCCACCTCAAGGTGCCTCCCCTCCTAGGTTCTGCTCTATATCCTTGGTGAATACCTTGATGGGTTTGCCATTTCTGAAAAGGACTCTGCCATGCTCACTTCACTCCTGGTTAAACTCACTCTTTGGACTGCCCATCTCAACAGCAGCCTTGTCCCTTGGGAGCTCCCTTTTTCCAGATCTCCTATATTCTTTGTGTTCCCATGTTGAAAAGAACTGAGGTGATTTCCTAAAGCCCAGGTCTGATCATATCACTCCCCTACTCAATAAACTCCAGTGGCTCCCTATTTCCTCTAGAATCAAGTAGTCCCTAACCTTGCCCCCAACCTATCTTTTTCTGACTTCTTTATGAATTATTCCTCCCTCCTACACTCTGCAATCCCAACATTCCTTTCCTCTGACATTCCATTTCCCATGTTGGTGCCTCTGTCCCTAGGTCTGGAATGCCTCCCTTCCCACTTCTTCCTACAGGAAGTCATTCCATCAACTACTACAACTATCCTTTTCAAAGTAACCTTATAATTAATATATATTTTTATGCACATTTTATGTGTATATATTTATAAGTGATATCCCATTGGTATATAAACTTCATACAAATAGGGATTTTTTCACTCATTGTAATTTATCCTCAGCACCTGATACCTTTCTTATGGTATAGTTATTATTTGATTCTAGGAAAAGAGAATGATGGCAATGGAGCCAGAACAAATTGTATTGTGGATTGGGGACAGGAGATATAGCCTAGAACCAGTACCTGAGCACAGAGAATGAGAACCTCATTGAATGGAGGCAGGAGGAAGTATGCCCACCTCAGATGTAAGATGCTCTGACACCCTATCTGAGTCATGGCTTTGGACAGGAAGGTCTTTGACACCACAGCCAATAATTGCTTATGGTAAGAGAGTACTTTCATTCCAGGGACAACCAATTCATTCTTTTTCCACCTCTGACCCTGTGATGATCTCTAAAATAGGGTCCCTTCTGAATGAATCCTGTGAGAGAGCCTCAACCATCAGGAAGGGCTTGCCCAACTCTATGGAAAAGGAACCCAGAATCCTTATCCAAGTCTATTCAGAGCCTTTATGATCAGATACCTTTGGCAAAATATTCTTCTTGACCTCCAAGGCAACTTTGGCAGAAATTGTGAAGTTAAAGAATAGTTGCAATGTGAAAGCTATTTGAAAAGACATATACTCAGGTTATATGGTACAGAGGGAAGATAGGAAATAAATCACTCACTTTAAGTTTAATAATCAAAGTAAATGTAACTTCCAAAGAAGAATCTGCTAAATCAATGAAATATGTAGCAATTAGAAAATTATGTAGTCTGAACCTTCAACTCCTTGATTGCATAGATTTTTATGAAAAATGAATAGTGAAGAAGGCAGCTTGATCACTAATGTCTGGAGAGGAATGGTACCAAATCAATGAAATACGCTCCTTGAATTTGCATTTTAATACCATTTGATTATTTCTGATAGTTAAGGGAATTTTCCTCAGTGGCCTTCCCTCAAAAAACTTTTTTTTGGGGGGGGAGGGTAGAATATTGTCTCATTAATTCTATTATGTCTTCTGTTTTTATAATTGAATTCATATAACCATGTTATTAATTTTCCCAGCTAATAGATAAGGAAAAAGTATGATTTTCTTATGGAATTAAATGTTTGAGTATAACTGGTAGCTGTTTTTCTTTAACTTCCCTCAAAGATAAAAAATCTTATTGATAAACATCATCATCATTATCTTCATGCCAATTAATATTTATAGAGCACTTCAAAAATTTTTCCACATTATCTCCATTTTGCCTTTAAAGAAATTCCTACCTAAAAACGGTAGGAGTTACTGACATTGTCATTTCATTTTATAGATGAGAAAACTGCGGCTCAGCATGATGAAGTTGACTGGCCAAGATCACTCAGCTAGTAGCTAGAAATGAAATTTGAAACAGTAGCATAGGACTGGAGGGCAATTGAAGTTCCAATTTTAAAGGGTAAAAACTGAACAGGTCCAGTATAGATCAGATTAGAAGAGATGGGATGCTTTTCAGGCTCCTCAGATTTGTTTGAACTTTTTCCATGTGTTTAAGACTGATCCAAAAAAAAAGACTGATCCCTCTTTAAATTGTCAGTCTCCCTGAAGATGTAACACTTTCAAATTTAGTTGCTCAAGTTGGTCCTTGTTATTTGTACTGCTCCTCTCTCCTCTTTTTTCCCTTCTTATTTTTCCCTTCCTTCTCTTTTTTCTCCTCTTTTTAATCCTCTTTCTACTACTACTATTACAACTACTATACTTCTGTCACTACTACCACCACCACCACTATACTACTAATTACTACTGCTGCTACTACTCCTACTGCTACTGCTACTACTACTACTTCTATCACCATCAAGATTAAATAGAGGAGAAAGGAGAGAAGTATGAACCCGGGGTACTGAAGTAGTATTAGATAGTATTCTTCATAGTAGCTAGGTGTGATTGATCTATCACACTTTATATGGTGGAGTTTGAGAGGTGATTGAGAATATTAGCAATGTCTCTCTCCCTAATTCTCTGTTTATTTCATCCATCCCTTCTCATGAAAACAATATGAGTATGTGATGAAAAATAATTCAGAGAATGCCTCTTTAAAAAAAATATCCAGAGTTGCAAACACAAACAGAATGGAACTAGATAGAAGTGCAAAGCAGGAGAATATTAAAAACACAAAAACCTTGAAAATCTGAAAAAAATAAGAAAAAATTGAGAACAAAAAATATCTGAGAGATTGCCCATTGCTGATCAGTTGGGGAGCAAGTTTGTCAGTATCTTGTGAACTTTGGCACTAAAGAGAAAGAAAGTTTGAGATTGTGGACTTGAGACCTGAGAATATGGAACAGCCACTGTAGAGTATCAGGCTATTCTGAGGAAATGTCTCAACCAAATTTTATATATTTTCCCCAAAGCAGTTTCTCTCTGTTCAATACCATTTTCAGTAGGAGGTTTTCCAAAAGATGGCAATAGAATACATCATGAGGGGAGGTTTCTTAATGAGTCTGGCACATTTGTAGGAGTCACCCTCATCTATTCCCACTTCCACATCTACTCAGTTGTCCCCAACAATATCTCCCAGGATACCCTGGTCCAGTCCTTAATTCCTGAGGTCAGTCTCTTCCAATTCTTCTGTAACACAACTATCAATTTGATAATGCCTGACCATATAGTACTGACTTCCTCAAAAAGCTCTGGTGACTTATTATCACTAGGATCAAATACAAACTCTGGCATTTAAAGCCTTCCAGAATCTGGCTCATCCCACTTTTCTAGGTTTGTTGCTCATGACATGCCTTCAGGTAATCTATATCCCAACCAAAATGGTCTTCTCACATTTTCCCATATAGGAGACACTTTAATGCTTTTTTTTTAAGCAAAGGTTCTCTATGTTACTAAATTGTACTCCCTTTTCACTTCTCATATAAATCCTAGCTTCCTTCAAGGTTCAATTCAAATCTCCTAGAGGAAATCTATCTTATTCTCCAGTTACTGGTGCCCTTGTACCTGGAAATTACTTTGTATTTACTTTATATAGTAGTTATGGTGAAGATGATAATGGAATATGATATGATGATGATAATGTGATTGTGATGATGATGTGATGATAATGTAATCATGATGATATGACAATGGAGATGATGATGATATGTTGTGATAATTGTTATCATGATAATTATGATGATGATGATGATGATGATAAGGTACCAACTATATAGCAGACAAAGTAGATGCACAGGGAATATAAATGAAAAAACTGAAACAGCCCCTGCCTTTTGGGTTCTATTAGAGAAATGCAGCATGTTCACAGATAAATGCAGAATGGGAGCTGTATGCAAAAATAAATATATAGTGATGGCTAGGGGAAGCTAACAACTAGGGAAGGAGATGATTGAGCTCAGGCTTGAAGGGTGTTACATTTTCCAAAAGATGCAGATGAGGATTGAGAATATCTATAAAGATTTCATATTTACTTATTTGTGTTTAGTGATTTATAGTTGTTTGTCTTTAGTGGATTATAAACTCTTTGGAAATAGAAACTTTAATTTTTATCTTTGTCACCTTTGAGCCTTCCCATTTGTCTCACTAGTAAATCATTAGAACTTCCATGGTTTTCTATCTGCCATGCAGCTAAAATTTCTTTTATAGTTTGTCATCCTCTCCCCTACTACCCCTGAGTTGGAGAGGAAGATTGACTTAACTTTTCTGGTTCTATCTCCAGTACTTAATGTGATATTTGGCATATGGTACCTGCTTAATTAATTATTTTTCATTCATTTATTTAAAATATACTGTGATTCAGACAATATACTAAGGCTAAGTATATAAAGATAGGCAAAAAATAAGTAAAGTCTTTGCTTTCCAGCAAAGAAGCCTAAGAAGGTACAGTCAGACAGGTAGGAGGAAAACATTCTTGTCAAATTGAGTGAGGAACTTACATGACAGAATCAGAATCCAGTGAAACTGGAATGAGCCAAAACATTCAGTTGAATAATAATAACCATAGTAGCTAACATTTATATACTTTCTACTATGTGCTTTGTGCTAAGCATAAATATTATTTGAGACACAACTGCTTTGAGAAGTGGATGCTATTTGTGTCATCTCCAAATTTGACAAGAATATTTTCCTCGTACTTGTCCAAATGCACCTTCATAGGTTCCTTTGTAAGCAAGGACTTCTTTTGCCTCTATATCCTTAGCACTCATTCATACATATGTATTTAATGAATGAATGAACAAATGAATGAAAAAGAATTGTTCCATTTTTTGTTGTTTGCTCATTTCAATCTGACTCTTCATGACACTATTTAGGTTTTCTTGGCAGAGATCCTGAAGTGGTTTTCCATTTCCTTCTCCTGCTCATTTTACAGCTGAGGAAACTGAGACCAACAGGTTGACTTACCCAAGGTCACACAGCTAGTAAATATCTGACACCATATTTGAATTCAAGTCTGACTCCAGCTCAGGTCCTCAGCCCCCTAGTCAAATTCAACAAGATAAAATTGTAAAGAATAAATTTAAAGTCAAGTATGAGTATAAAAAAATAACTTCATAAGTACAACATGAGCAAGATAAAACCTGAAAATAATGAATCTGAAAAAGATCCATATGCCCTAAGATTCATTGTGTCATATGTTAGGAAGGATATAGCTTTTGAGAAAAACAATGGGATGGTTTGATGGTACTTTTCTGTATTCAGTTCTAGGTGCTACATTTAAATAGATTATTCATTAATAAAAAAAAAATCAAGGATAAACTGGCATCCAAAAGAGGTCAACCTCAGTGATGAAGAGCCTTATTTCAAAGATTGAAGGAACTGGGCACATTTCCTTGGAGAAGGGGGAATGTGATAGACATTTTCAATTAATTGAAAGGATCTCATCAGGAGAAAGGATTTGCTTTCTATTTAGTCTTAGAGGGAAGAATCTGGAGCAATGGAGAGAGGTTGCAAAGAGGCACAATTAGTTGGACTTGATTTCAGAAAAAAACTTTTTGAGAATTCGAGCCATGTCAGATTGGGCAGTTAAATGGCATATTAGATAGAAGGCCAGACTTGGAGTTGGAAAGACTTCGTTTCCAGAGTTCAAATCTGATCTCAGATACTTCCCTGTTATGTAACCCTGGGAAAGTTACATTACTCTTTTTGCCTTAGTTTCATCATGTGTAAAATCAGTTGGAGAAGGAAATGGCAAATCATCCTAGTATCTTTGTCAAGAAAACTCCCAATGGGATCATGAAGAGTAGAGACAACTGAAAAATGACTGAACAGTAAACTTTAGTCGGTTCCCTCTTAGGAGAAGCCTTTAGGCAGAGGTTGAATGACCACTTAGAAATTATGTTGTAGTAAAGCTTCCTTCCCCAGGTGTGGATTGGACTAGAAATACCAAGTGAATCCTCTACCTCTCATCAAGTTCTGTAATTCTGTGGTCTCTGTGAAGGTATGGTTGGGGTTTTGTGTGTTGTTGGGTTTTGTTTTATTTCTATAATCCAAGATGTCTCTCAGAAGTGATTGCAGAAGCACAACTTCCCCAATACCTCATACCTCAAGCAGAACAATTACTTGTCATGCTGGCAAGCAACCAGATTTCCAAATTGAAATATTCTCAGTATAATAAATTTCACATAAAAGAATAAAACCTGGTACAAGAGGGATTGAGAAAAAGGATATTTCAACTCTGCAAAAAATATAAAAATAGTTACTTCTTAAGAACTTGAGTCAATTACTGAAGGAAAAATGTTGTACATGTGAAAGTTTGTTGTCTAAATCATCTAGCAATACATATTTTAGTGAAGAAACAGTATAGTTTATGGAACATTTGACTCAGAATTAGGAAGATCTGCTTTCCATTCCTGCCTTACAGTTACTAACTATGTGACTGTGAATAAGTCATTTAACCAGTGGAAGTCTCAATTTTTTAATTTATAAAAAGGGAATAATAAAACAATTATCTGACAGGGCTGTTGTGATGCCTCAAGGAGATTTGAGATTGATTTGGAAACTTTATAGTGTTTAATTGTTAGGAGGAGCAGCAGTGGAGGCATGTGTTCAATGTATTGAACATTGGACAATTTCATATGAAAATATTTCTATCAGCCAAGACTCTCTCAGTATCCAAAAGGTTTAAGATCCTTCAGAGAAATTCTAAGTTTCTACTGTGAAACTAGCAAAGAAACCTAGCAATACAGAATTGGAGAAATTGTCTTATTTCAGTGTGTTCTGTTCGTGATTTGATTCAAATCATGCCTTCTCTTTCTCAGTAAGGGCACAAATTGGATTGATTGAGTTTTTAATGTCACTGATTATACTTGGGGGTCAACAACATTTGCATAAATCCATGTGGCTGATATACAATTAAACCTTGCTCCACCTTAAAAAACCAATGAGACATAGACTTCTCAAGTTCAACTAGCCTATTGTTCCTTTTCCCTGAAAAATTTGCTTTTCTTCTTAACCCTTCCTCATCCCCTTCCAAAAATAAGCTACTTATCACAAATTATTTTCAACATGCTTTGAGACCTTAGAAAGAAGCGAAAGAAAAATTTTCTTATTCTACAAGCCTAAACAAAATCCTTGCTTTAACACACACACACACACACACACACACACACACACACGTGTGTGCATGCAATTTTAATAATGTTATAATTTCTCTGCAGGCACTGTCTGTATAGAATTTTATTCCAATCTGTTTAAAGGGATGAAAATAAAAATCATATGCTTTCTCTGAAATTATATATGCTTTTCTCTAGCTGTTGCTGCCCATTTATTTTTCTAGGAGAATCATTACATCCTTGTAACTGTTCATGTTTATTCCAAGCATGTTGTAATTGCTCATTCATTGATTCATTAAGTCAGATAAGCATTTGCTTATTATCCACTGTGCCACAAGAGCTGAAGATACAAAAACAAGAATGTCAATGTCCTTATTTTTAAGGAATTTGGCAGATAGATGGCATAGTAGAGAGAGAGAGAGAGAGAGAGAGAGAGAGAGAGAGAGAGAGAGAGAGAGAGAGAGAGCTAGACCTAGACTCAGGAAGACTTGAGTTCAAATTTGTTCTCAAATACTTATTAGCTGTGTGACATTGGACAAGGCATTTAACCAAACTGTGCTTCAGTTTCTTCTTCTGTAAAAATAGGAATGAAAATAGCATCCTCCCTGGAGTTATTGTGAAAATAAAATGAAATAATATTTTATTAGTTTTAATATTTTATTTGTTTTTCCCCATCTACATACAATAGTAGTTTTTGCCGATCATTTTTGCAAAGTTTTGAGTTTTACATTTTTCTCCCTCCTTCCCTTCTCCCCCTGACAGAAAGCAATCTGATATAGGGTCTGTGTTAATAATCATGCTAAACAATAGCCCCATGTTGATCATATTGTGAGAGAAGAATCAGATCTAAATGGAACAAAGACTACATTAGAGAGAAAAAATGATATAACACATAAGACAACTTTTAAAAATTAAAGATAATAAGCTTTAGTCTTCATTTAAAATCCTCAGTTCCTTCTCCGGATATGGATAGTATTTTCCATCATAAATCTTTTAAAATTGTCTTTGATTATTATATCACTGAAATGAGCAAGTAAATCATGATAGATCATTACCCCATGTTGTTGTTAGTGTATATAATGTTCTTCTGGTTCTGTTCATTTCACTCTGCACCAATTCAGGCAAGTCTTTCCAGACTTTTCTGAAATCCCATCCCTCATGATTTCTTATAAACAATAGTGTTCCATACATATATTCAGCCATTCTCCATTGATGGACATCTCAAGTTTCAATTCTTTGCCACTACCAAAAACTTGCTATGAATAGTTTTATACATGTGATATTTTTATCCTTTTTCATGATCTCTTCAGGATATAGACCCAATAGCAGTATTGCAGATCAAAGGGTATGTACAGGTTTATTGCCCATTGGGTATAATTGCTCTCCAGAAAGGTCAAATCAGTTCACAAACCCACCAAAATGCATTACTATCCCATTTTTCCCACATTCCCTCCAACATTGATCATTTTCTTTTCTAGTCATTTTGCCTAATCTGATGGTATTCAGAGATGTTTTAATTTGCATTTCTATAATCAATAATGATTTAGAGCAATATTCATTATGACTATAGATAGCTTTGAATGAAATAATATTTTAAAGTTCTTTGCAAACCTTAAAGTGCTATGCAAATGATAGCTATTTTTCTTATTACATTCTGTTAAAGGAAATAGCATGTGTCCAGAAAAGTAAATGCTATACATTTTTCTTTATATAGGGTAAATACTCCAACAAATCCAATAAACATTTATTAAGTATATTTCTGGCACTGTGCTAATTGCTAAGTATGCAATTAATAAAAATTAAGGCAATCTCTGCCCCAATGAGCTTGTAGTTTAAAAGAGGCAGGAAAGGGAGTTGGGGTTGAGGCATGGGACACCAGGATAGGGGCATCTTGTTTCATGGAGTTTAAACTATATAAGGCATCATATGCAAAGTGGAGTGATCTCAGTCCAGTTTCTGCCCTCTAAAAAGGAAAGCATTGGGAGGAGTTTGGTACTCTGCCCTCCAAATAGAGGAGAAAGTAGACTGAGGGAGATGTTGTCAGTCAAGCCTTAAGTTAGTAACATGGTGGTGAATGTAGAAGTGATGACCTTATCCTGGGAGGGCTATTTTGTTCCATGGAGCTAAAAACCAGGCAGGACAGCAAATGCAAAAATTACATAGAAAACACATTTTAAAAATTGCTCAGGGGGGGCAGCTAGGTGGTGAAATGGATAGAGCACTGACCCTGGAGTCAGGAGGACCTGAGTTCATATCCAGCTTCAGACACTTGATAATTGCCTAGCTGTGTGACCTTGGGCAAGTCACTTAACCTCATTGCCTTAAATTAAAAAGAAAAGCAATTGCTCAGGTAATTCAGCTAACTACTTGGGGTATGAAGAGAGGGCTCCCATAGGAATGGCACTTAAGACACATTTTGAAGGAAGCCAGGGCTCCTAAAAGGCTTGGGGAAGAAAGGTGTACATTCCCTCCTGATGGGAGCAAGTCTTTGCAAAACAGAAAGTAGGAGATGGAATTTTCTGTACAAGGAACAGAAAGTAGACCCCTTTTCCTAGAATATAGAGAATTTTCAGGAAAATAATCAGCAATAATGAGCAGCTAGGTGGTACAATGAATAGGATGCTCTCCTGACATCACAAAGACTAATCTTCTGAGGTCAAATTTGTATCTCAGACACTTACTAGTTGTGTGAATCTGGGTAAGTCACTTCACTTTGCTTGCCTCAGTTTCCTCATCTGTAAAATGAGCTGGAAGAGAAATCCAGTATCTTTTCTAAGAAAACCCCAAATGGGATTTTGAAGTCAGACACAACTGAAAAACGACTCAATAATAATGAATTGTTAATAATCCTGGAAAGATCAGCTGGGAGGTGAAGTTCTTTAAAGGTCAGCAGAGAAGTTTTTATCTTATTTAGAGACAATTGGAAACTGCTGGAGCTTTTTGAATAGGGGAATAAAAATAGTCAGATCTGCACTATCTCTATGTTGGCAGTTATTTGGATGATGGATTGGAAAAGGGACATACCAATCCCTAACCACCTAGAACAGGTGAGAAATAATAAGGACCTGAATCAGGTTAGTGGTCATGTGAGGGGAGAGAAAAGAAGAAATGAATGCAGGAGATACTGTGGAGATAGAATGAGTAAGTCTTGGCCACCAATTATATGAGAATCGAGAGAGAAGGAAGATTCAAGAGAATCATGCCAAGCACTCCAATTGGAGTTGCCACAAGAATAAATATGTGGGTATGTCTTCAACAGAAATAGGGAAGTTAGGAAGTAGGAATTGTTGGGAAGAAAGATAATCAATTCTATTTTGGATATGATTGATTTGAGAGGCTAGTGGGACATCTATTGAGTGTCCAATAGGCAAATAGTGATATGGGACTGGAGTACAGGAGAGAGGTGAAGTCTAGGTTAATGGATCTGTAAGCTTTTGCACCTATGGTTGTTAATTTAATGGACTGAAATTTCTTAGAGGCTTATTTATGTGTGTGTACATATAATGATGATATCTAACATTTATGTATACTTAAAAGTTTCTGGAGTACTATACATACATACATACATATATATATATATATATTACATTTAAGCATTCATATGTATGTAGTTATTTCCTTCAATTTTTGTCAGAAAAAATTGATTATCAATGTGTTATCCCTGATCAAATCTGTATGCTGAGATTAAGTTCTGATACAAAAGCTTCTGAAAAGTATGACACAAAAATGAAATCTCTGCTCCTACCCACACCTCAAAAGAATAAAATAAAATGCATTGGATTCTCACATCTCCACATGATTACTCCCATTGTTCCCTGTGCCCCTAGCACCCTCCCTCTTATTCTTAATTATTTGAATTTCTAACTCTTGTTTAAAGAACAATCTTCCTCCAGGAAGACATCTGTGATCTCTTTAGGGGAAAACAATCTTCACTCTTAGAAATCATTTTCTTTCTTACCTAACCATAATTATTTAATCAACTTTGTCTCAGTCAGACCAAGGCCTGTTAAAAATCCTAGCTTAAAAAGGCCAAGGTCTCCCACTACATGCAGGGCCATCTTTAGGTATCCTGATGGATGTCTGGTCATTGGACCCAGATGACTCTAGAGGAGAAAGTGAGGCTGGAGACTTAGCACAGTTCCCTTCAACTTCCTGTCATGGCATAACCTCCCTGATGTAATGGACCTCCTTGAGAATGAAGGACAAAAAATACAACAAATGGTAACAGCTTTCACCCTCAGAAATCCCATAGAATTTTGTTTCATAACTCTCTAACATACTTATCATAATATTATACATTATAACATTCAGGATCAGGAATTGTGGCTTAGCCAAAAACTGTGTCCCCTCCAGAGCTTTGCATAGTGAATATTTAGCAAATACTTCTTGTTGCTATCTAAACTTCAGATAGGAGAATCTGGTGAAAACTGGTGGATTGCTGAAACTGATATTTATTCTTTTGAATTTAATATGTCATTTCTTGTGAAGAACAGTAGAACTGATTCTCACTAACCATTCCTATTTAATAACTGTTCAAGTATCTGGCAAAAATGAAACATTGAAGTTGCTCGTGAAACCTGTCAGGTTTACTGCCCAGTTTCCATCAGAGCTAAATTTCAGATGATTTCCTTATCTTTCAGAATCATTCAATCAACAAACATTTATTAAGTTCTTACTAACTATGAGATAATGCTAACTTCTAGGGATTCATAAACAAAAATAAATAATCTTTGCCTTTAAAAAAACCTAGGAGACAACATGTATCTATATAGAAATGATTATTCCTTTCTCATTGTGACTTTCAATTACAGGTTTCAATATATCACAGTCAGCATAAGAAATTAAATGGGAATTTTTAAGGAGTTTTGCAGAAGCCACAGATGACACATGAAGGCCAGCATATGACACAGAAAAAGTTTAGAAACTCAGAAATGCTTAAAATGTATGAATGGTATTATATAATATCAACCCAAATTTTACCATAAGATACTTTAAACATCCCATAGAGGAAAAGAAAAAATTCAGCCTTCTTCTTGGGTCAAAGGGAGGGCCAAAATATTTTATGTAAATTTTCCAGATTTCAGGGGTGCTGTCCCCCCTAACCCCAGTGATATGGAAGGGATAACAGTGTATGAGTCATTTACAAGTGGAGGAGTCCTTGGAAAGAAAAACAGTAAGTTGAGAGAGCCCAGAAAAGGACTTCCCTAGTAGATGATGTTTAATCTGAGCCTTGAAGAAAACTAGGCATATAAGGCTATAGAGGTGAGGAGAAAGAGCCCTGCAGTGTAAGTCACAGATGGATAGAAAATAAGGTGAGCTTTAGCAATCAGTGATAGGCCAGTTTGACTGAACTAGAGGGTATGGAGTAATGTGTAGGAAGACTGGAAAGGCAGGAAGGGGTCAGGTTGTAAAAATTTTAAATGCCTGATGGAGGAATTTATATTTAATTCTAGTTGTTTTTTTTTATTTAATTTTTTCAGTTATCACAAATCTCATCTCATTTTCTCATTGAAAAGGAAAAATAACTCTTTTAAACAAATATGTATAGACTAGTAAGATGTATTTCAGCCTTGGCTATATCCAAAAAAATGTATGTCTCATTCTGCCCTGAGTCCATTGTCTTGTCTGAGGTGGGTGTTTCATCATGAATCTTCTGGAATTGTACTTACTGCATTGATTAGAGTTCTTAAATATTTCAGAATTTTGTTCTGAAAGTTGGTGCATATTTGTTCTCCAGGTTCAGCTCACTTCCTTTTCTATCTATACATCATAATCATCATCATCATTCTACATATTTTTAAAACTGTCCCTTTTGTCATTCCTTATAGGATAATAGTATTTCGTTACATTCATGAACCATAAATTATTCAGGCATTACCTAATTGATGGGTCAGTTCTTTGCTTACCACAAAAAGAGCTGTTATAAATATATGAAGTCATTTTTCTTTTTCTCTGATTTCTTTGTCATGGGAACCTAGTAGAGTCAATTAGGTGATGCAATGGAGAGGGAGCTGAAAATCAGGAAGACCTGAATTCAAATCCTGTCTCAGACAAATAACAACCTTTTGACCTTGAGCAAGTTACTTAAAACTATTTGTCTCAGTTTCCTCATCTGTAAAATGGCGATAATAATAGCACCTTCCAGGGTTGTTATGAAGATTAAATTAGATTATAAAGTGCTTAACACCATGCCCAAAATATAAATGTTAGATATTATGATTTATTATTATCAGTGATGTCGATGGATCTGTGTTTAGCAACTTTTTTTGGCAAGGCAATGAGGTTAAGTGGCTTTCCCAAGGCCACACAGCTAGGTAATTATTAAGTGTCTGAGGCCAGATTTGAACTCAGGCACTCCTGACTCCAAGGTTGGTGCTCTATCCACTGTGCCACCTAGTCTCCCCTTTAGCAACTTTTTACACATAGTTTCAAATCGAATTCCATAATGTCTCAACCAGTTCACAGTGCCATAAACAGTGCATTAATTTACCTGTTTTCTCACAGTCTCTCCAGTAATTGTCATTATCTTTTTTGTCAACTTTGCCAATTTGATGGGTGGGAAGTAGATTCCTTTAATTTGCATTTCTCAAATTATTAGTGGAGCATTTTTTCATTTGGCAGTTGAAAGCTTGGATAGCTTTCTCTAAAAACTACTTATAGATATATTTTGACTGTTTATCACTTGCAAAATATAGTAGAAATCTAACCTGTGCTAAACAAAAACTTTTTACCACCCAGTTTCAGCTGATTTTAAATCTCAGTTGCAGATGATTAAATAGAATTGCAGAACTGAGATCTGTTGTATTACTTTAAACCCTTGCCTATTTCTTCCCCACCTACCTTATTCCCAATGCAGAGATAATTTGGGAACAATAGTTACACTTTTGGAAAAATGAATTATTTTTTCAATATATCTGGTTACACAGAAATATGTACTTATATGATCCCTTTTTAAGATTGGTCAAAGATTTAAATAACTGGGCATATATCAACTGCTCACGGATAGGCTGAGTTGATATAATAAAAATGACAATTCTACCAAAATTACTTTAATGAGTTGGGGAAAAATTGTAAGTAAATTCATATGGAGTAATAAAAAGTCGAGAATTTCCAGGGATTTAATGAAAAAAAAGTACAAAATTAAGGTGGCTTAATCCTACCAGATCTAAAATTGTATAATAAAGCATCAGTCATCAAAATTGTCTGGTATTGGCTAAGAAATAGAGTGGTGGACCAGTGGAATAGATTAAGTGCAATAACAGGAAATGATTATAGTAATCTACTGTTTGATAAACCCAAAGAGGCCAGCTATTGGTATAAAAACTCTCTCTTCGATAAAAACTGTTGAGAAAATTGGAAGTTAGTATGGCAGAAACTTGAATTAGACCAACACCTCACACCCTGTACCAAGATAAGATCAAAATGATTACAAGATTTAGACATAAAAAAACAATATTATAAGCAAACTAAGAGATCAAGGACTAGTTTACCTGTCAGATCTATGGAAAGGGAAGCAGTTTATGATCAAGGAATAGATGGAGAACATCATTAAAAACAAACTAGACGATTTTGATTACATTAAATTAAAAAGCTTTGCACAGACAAACCGACTGTAACCAAGATCAAAAGAAATGTAAATTGGGAAACAGTTTTTACAACTAGTATTTCTGACAAAGGACTCATTTCTAAAATATACAGAGAACAGAGTCAAATTAAAAAAAAAACAAGCCATTCCCCAATCGTCAAATGGTCGAAGGATATGCCAAGACAATTGGCAGATGAGGAATTCAAAGCGATCCAAAGGCAAATTTCCCTAAATCACTGCTTATTAGAGAAATGCAAATTAAAGCATCTCTGAGATACTACCTCACACCTCTTAGACTGGCCAATATGACAAGTATCAATGTTGGAAGGGATTTCGGAAATCTGGGACACTAATGCATTGTTGGTGGAACTGTGAACTTATCCAACCTTTCTGGAGATCAATTTGGAATTACTCCCAAAGGTCAATAAAAATGTGCATACCCTTTGATCCAGCAATACCACTACTGGCTCTATACCTTGAAGAGATGATGAAAAAGGGTAAAAACATCACTTGTACAAAAATATTCATGGCAGCCCTATTTGTGGTGGCAAAGAATTGGACATTAAGTGAATGTCGTTCAGTTGGGGAATGGCTTAATAAACTATGGTATATGTATGTGATGGAACACTATTGTTCTATTAGAAACCAGGAGGGATGGAAATTCAGGGAAGCCTGGAAGGATTTGCATGAACTGATGCTGAGTGAGATGAGCAGAACCAGAAGAGCATTGTACACCTTAACAGCAACATGGGGGTGATGATCAACCTTGATGGACTTGCTGATTCCATCAGTGCAACAACAATCGGGCATAGTTTTGGGGTATCTGCGATGGAAAATACCATCTATATCCAGAGAAAGAATTGTGGTGTTTGAACAAAGACCAAAGGCTGTTACCTTTAATTTTTAAAAAAAATTTTCTTATTATGTAATTTTGCTTTCTCTTATACTTTATTTTTCTTCCTTAAGGATACAATCTCTCTCTCATCACATTCAACTTAGATCAATGCATACCATGGAAACAATTTAAAGACTAACAGACTACCTTCTGTGGGGGGTGGGGGGAGAGGGAAGCAAGATTGGGGGAAAATTATAAAATTCAAAATAAATAAAATCTTTCTTAAAAAAAAGTTACAAGATTCAGTGAATTTTGAGTCCCATCTGTGGTTACTGTGATGGTGCTAGACCAAGTAATTTCTCTGACTTTCTATGGCCTGTGAGCTGGAAGTTCCTTCCCCACATCAAACCTTAGGTCAGACAAACACCCTATATGTAAAGAACTTCCAATATCCTGAGGCAATAAAAGTTATTCTGTTTATATTTATATTTTTGATTGATTTGATTGTATGTTTATATACAGATTGTCTGCTGCTTTAGAATTTTTGTCTTTGTATGGTCAGCATTTGATACATATTAGTTGCTTAATTAAAAACTTGTTAGATATTAAAAGTTAGGTCAAAATATAAGTATGTTGTGTGCTTTCATCATAGTTGGTAATTGCAAATAGAAACTAAGTCAATCAATTTTTTATGAAGTTATAATTAATTATCCTTGGCCTCCTACAGGTTCCAGCTTTGTAAATGAAGATCAGCCCGCTCCAAAGGCAGCTGTGCTTTCTAAAGATGCACCCAAGGGGACTGGTAGGACCACCACACAAGCAGCCAACATCGTGACCACTCCCCGCCGGAGTTTGCTTCCTGCACCAAAAGCAACTTCCATTCCTGCTGGTAAGACTTGCTGTTCTAAAGAATCTTCATAGTAAAGCAGGAGAGCTGTTCTCTGGGAGACAGTTTCCTAAGGTCATTGAGATCTTTTCAACATTGGCTATGTAGAGGCTTAGAACAAATTACCTCTGACTGTGGCACCTGGATATTCTGGGTTCTCTTAGTGAAGTCTGTATCAAAAAGAAAAAATTAAACTTTAGACAAGTTTAAAAAAGGTGACATTGTGGAAGTTAGGGAGACCAGTATATCAAAGTAACAAAACAACAACAACAACAAAAAACTGACTACTAGAGAAAATGCCCAAAATTCCTTTGTACGTACTTGAATGCTTCATTTGGAAAACATGGTATGATCATTTTTTTGCTTCTAAATTGCTTTCCACTTCAGTGTCTATGTGTCTGTGGCTGTGAACTTCTTCAATACTGTTTATGGATGGTATTTTGAAGTGAACTTATTAAAGGGAGTTGTTTTTAATTTTTTTTATATTTTCATAACCCAACTATATCTGAAGTTAGAAAGTTCAAATGTTACCTCAGACATTTACCAACCGAATGATATGTGACACTGCACCAGTTATTTAACTAGTATCTCTCATGGCTTTCTTATCTATAAATTAGGGATAACAATACTACCTATTTCCCTGGGGGTTATTGTGAGGATAAAATCTGTAATGCATTTTACTAACCTAAAAGAATTATATTATATTAGCAATTATTATAATTGTTGCAACTATATTTATATCTTATGTTATGCACTGAAATAATTCTGAGAAGTGTCAAGAACCCTAATTTCCAGAAGTGGAGCCTGGTGAGTAAAATTGAAAACAGGGGACTTCGTTTTTCTTTTTGTTTTTGCAGTGTTGGAGATCAAAGAATGACTAGGGCAGTGGTTCAGTGACAGAAAAAAGAACTGCTCAACTTTTATTTTGCTTTCTGATTTTCTACTAAAGAAAGTTATTTTTAAATAGGAAAGGATCTTGCTGGTATGTGAAGTGAGAACAATTATTCAGTAATTTGAACATTTTCTTGGCATTGCCCTTCCTTAGAATTGGGACAAAAACTGATCTTTTCAATCCAATGGCCACTGTTGATTTTTACAAATTCAATGACATATTGAGTTCAACACTTTAATAGGTTCATCTTTTAGGGTTTTAAATAACTCAGCTAGAATTATGTCACCTCTTATATCACCTCTTTACTTAATTCTCCAGAATGTCTGACTAGTCTAGATTAGTAACCACACCACCTTGGTTATCAGTGATGTTAAGATCTTTCTTGTATGATTATTTTGTGTATTCTTGCCACCTCTTACCATAGCCTCTTGCTACAATCCAAAAGGAGCCAGGTCACTTAACAGAATTGATAAATGTGATTGCTGAGACACTATGATTTTTGAAAGATTGCTGAGAATGGGAGAGACTTTGCATGGTTTAAAGAAGGGAAGATGATTTCTCAATTTAAAAAAAAAGAGAATAGTTGAGGTCACAGACTCTATTAGGCAATAGAATGTCTGATGATGATGATGATGATGATAAAATGTTGTCCTTTGTATTCAAAGAAGATCATGGCAACTAATTTGACTTGCACATTTTCTTTATTATAGTGATGGGTATATTGTGCAGAGACATACCTTTGCTAAAACTATTCATGACCTGATTTCATAGGAATCAGGACTTCTGGTGAGGGTCTGAATGCTGTGGGAGTTTCTTGGCCTTTGTGGTTTCCCTTCCTATATTATTAGTAAGGCACTTGTATGCTCCTGCAACACCAGGCAAAATTGCCAGTATGTGATTTCTATTGACAAAATGTCAACAATACTGTATGTCCAAACCTGTCTTCTAATCATCAGTATGGGTTTTCCCATATCAGCATAACACTTTGGCTTTCAACAACATTAGGCTTCGACAACATGGTTAAATCCAAACTTGTCTCTCTGTGGACTTATCATCAGGATGGCTTTTCCTCTCAGGTCTTCATCCACATTCCCCCCAAAACCCAGGCTTTGGTTTCCAGAAGATAGCCAGTTGGTCGTGGGAATAACCATGTTCATTAGTTGGCATCATTTATGGTCAGAATGATGACAGTATCTGATCATCTTCCAACCTCTGACTTTGATTCTTGGTTTAACTGAAAACATAATCAAGAGCATGCCCAAGAGAAGGAGCCATTATGACTTCAAGAACACATCATAATATATCAATCTTATTTTCTCTTTTCCACAGATGCTGGCCTGGTAGATATTGTTTTATTTAGGTTTCAGCAAAGAATTAGACAATCTTTGAGGTTTTTCTTGCACAAAGGTGAAGGGCTCTGAGCTAGACATGAATGCAGTTAGGTTTATTCTGAAGTGGGTGAAGGATTGTAATCAAAGAGTTGTCACTGCTGGCTTTTTGTCATCTTGCAAAGAGATCTCCAGTGAGGTGCCCTTGAGAATCAATGCTTGGCCCTTTGCTACTTAACATCTTTATTAGTGACTTGGACAAAAGGATCACTTGTATGCCTATCAAATGCCAAGAGAGCATGACAAGCCTGAACATGGAGTCAAATTAAATAATAAAATTGAATAGCGATAAATGTGAAGTCTTACACTTTAATGTTTTTAATATCAACTTTACAAATGAAAAAATCAATCGGTATGCAAATATTTTAAGCCCTTATTATATTCTAGACACTATGCCAAGGACTGGAATATAAAGAAAGAAAAAAACAGAATCTCTGCACTTATGGAGCTCACATGCTAAAGGGGAAGTTATTCAGTTGTTTTTCAGCCAAGTCCTATTCTTTGTGACCCTATTTGGTTTCCTTAGTCAAGAGAGTGAAGGGGTTTGCCATGTCTTTCTCCAGATTTTCCTTTTTATAAATGAGGAAACTGAGGCAAACAGGAAGGGTCACACAACTAATAAGTGTCTAAAACCAGATTTGAACTCAGGAAGTTGAGTCTTCCTGACTCCTGGCCCAATACTCTATTTATTCATTGATGTATTCTAAACTGGGAGACAACACACATTTAAATGTTGTCTAAAAAGGGAGAGAATATTCAAATAACTGTACGTAGAAGATCTATATAGTGTCAAATGAAAGTAGATATGTCTAAATAGCAATTCATGTGCAAAAAATTTTCTAGGTTTTAGTAGATTGTGGCTCAACATGAGTCAACTTGTTATTACTATCATGAAAGTGAATACTGTTTGGTGATGGTGATGGTAGTGGTGGTCCTTTGTTCTCAATGCCATCTAGGGATATATTGAAAGGCACAGAGGTTGGGTCCAGGGAAGGATTGTTTGGTCCCATCTTCTGTCCTGGTCAGACTACATCACGCTCCATTCAAGGATCCATGGTTCTGGAAGACCTTTGATAAATTGGACAATGTCTAGAGGAAGGCTGTCTGGGAGCACTGAATTCATGTAAATCAAGCATCATTTTATGAATCTAGAATTTCTTAGCCTAAAGAAAGGAAGACTTGGCAGGACTGTGATGTTTTCATGTGTTTTATTAACTGACACATAAAAGGGGGATTAAATTTGAATATTTGGCCCCAGAGGTAAGAGCTGGTAACAATGAGTGAAAATTTTAACTTCAATGTAAAGAAAAATTTTCTTAACAATTTTTGTTGGTTCAGTTGCTTTTCAGTCGGGTCTGACTCTCCGTGAACCCATTTGGGGTTTTCTTGTCAAAGATACTGTAATGGTTTTTACTATCTCCTTCTCCAGCTCATTTTACAGAAAAGGAAATTGAGGCAAGTAAAGTTAAGTGACTTGCCCAGGGTCACACAATTAATAGGTGTCTGAGAGAAGATTTGAACTTAATTCTTACTGACTTTCTAACAATTTCTAACAAAGGTAGAATTGGCTAGAAGAGGAGAGAATAATCTCGCTCTCATTGGTGATTTTCAACCAAAGACCAAATGATGATTTTTTTCAATCAAAGGCCTACTCATCAAGAATATTTGGGGGGGGGGTCCAGATAAAGGTTAGACTAGACAACCTCCCAGTTTCTTTTTTAGCTCGAAGATTCTGTCTTCCTGTACTCCTTGCTTGCAGCAGTGGATGTGCTTCATTTGAATGTAAGTTATATTTGTATTAAGTTGGCTGTCATTAGTATTCCAAAAACAGCAGCTTCTAGGGGGAGAGGAGTGACATTTCCTCCAGAGGCCTCCTCTTTCCTCTTGCCAAGAAGTGCTGCTCATTATATTTCTGAGAACAGTCACCCTGCCCTCCATGCAGAAGGCAACCCGCTATAGTTTTCTCCAGAGACTGACTTGAAGCCTGTACTTGCATGTTCTTGCCTGTGATGAGCCATCATTTTCCTTGTTGAAAATCAAGTAAATGCCCTTTAGAGAGCTGTGCTTGCTGACATCCAATGATTTAATGGACCTCAAGTTCCTAAGTCAGGGGAAGAGAGGTCAGGGGAGTAGCAGATTTTATCTTCTCTATATTTCTTTTGATGAACAGGGTGATTATTCCCTTTACCATCCCAGATAAAAGTCAAGACAATTTCCTTGTACTTCAAAACCACAGATTGAGGAGTGCTTGAAGAGCAACTTATTTAATTTTATTTTTTTCAGTTAATAAGCATTTATTTCCACTCTCTCCTACTTCTGCTTCTCTTTTTGAACAGAAAGGAGAGAGAGAGGGAAGGGGAGAGAGAGAGAGAGAGAGAGAGAGAGAGAGAGAGAGAGAGAGAGAGAGAGAGAATATTCATAATAAATATGCACAGTGAAAAAGCAAATGCTTTGACGCAACAGTGGTTAGAGCAGTAGATTGGGAGTCAGGAAGATCTGAATTCAAATCCTTGTTAGATTCTTAGTGTGTATGGGACCTGGGCAAGTCATCTAACTTTTTGGGAGGGGCCTCAATTTCCTCATTTATAAAATCACCTACCTAATAGTTTTGTTGTAAGTATAAAATGTTGAGGATAAAATGAAATTATGAAGTGCTTTGCAATATATAAAAATAAATCTATATAAACTTCATCATGTCCAAAAATGCATGTTTCGTTTTGCATTTCAGTAACTTCTTTGCAAAGTAGTTTTCAAGAATTATTAATTTATTTAGAATATAACATTACCAATTAGTAAATTATTAATTCAAGCTGATCAATGTATCAGAGTACAAACAGAGGAAAATGCACTGGACAGTAAGTCAGTAAACATGGAATTAATCCCAGCTTTGTTACACTCTTTTTGACCTTCGGCAAGTCATTGACATTTTTGAAATCTTAGTTTTTTCATAGGTTAAAGTAAATTTCCTAATATTACATTTTTTTCAAACACTAAATCCACTACCATAAAATCTGTAAGCTCTGATCTGATGTACTAAATAATAATGTTTTACAAAGTAAAAGTAAGCGTAGCATAGCAAGTTGATTCCCTGTGGGTGTTAAAGTATTTCAGATGCTTCTATTTACTCCACATGATCATACTGGTTGCTACAGGCTTGAGTGTTGCAGAGACCATTCCAAAGAGTTTGACTTAGTCATCCACTCTGGGAAGACTCATCGGAGGAAGTACATCAGAGTCTGCCACAAAGTTGGATGGACGGCCTACAGAGTTCTTCTGTTAGTGATTCTGTCTGAACAGACAGTACAAATGAACAGTGGGTTGTATGAAGTGTGGACCAGATTGATTTCAGGAAATTGCAAACTCTTTAAATGTCCTCGAGGTTCTCCCAAAGATAAAGATCTACCTTTCTAGCATCTGTATTTTAGTTAGTGTTGTTGTATGACCGGAAGAAAACTTTGTCTGAAGAACTGAAAATAGAACATTTAAGACATAGAATAAGCAGACTGCAACCTGACCAAAAAGGGATAACAAAAGTATAATGGGAAGAGAGAGTGGACTCTAGTTACATGCCAAAGGTAAAGGTTGGCCCAATGAGTGGGTTGAGGATATTTGACCTTCATAATCAAAAAGGACCATTTTGTAAAATACACAAGACATGACTTTCACTCTTATGTTTATTATAGTGAGGTGAGTGTTGTACAAAGGCATCCTTCTTACTTGCTTTTTCCAGAATCATTCCACCCCATGCTCTGATTGACAGGAGACAGGACTATTGGTGATGATGTGGATACAGCAGGAGTCTCTTGGCCTTTGAGTTGGCTTCTCTTCCTCCCATTTCAGTGAGGCACTTCATCAAACCATGAAAACACACACACACACACACATACACACACACCATTTTCTTCCCTAGCTCATTTTACAGATGAGGAAACTGAGGCAAGCAGGAATCCATGACTTATTATGGTTGACATAGCTATTAAGTGTCTAAGGTCAGATTTGAACTCAGGAAGAGGACTCCAAGCTCAACCACCTAGCTGCATGATGTGAAGAAAGAGCCAGAAAGACCTCAAGCATATTGAATGGACCCCTTGTGATATAGCTAGGTGGTGCAATTGACAGAGGGCTGGGTCTAGAGTCAGGAAGACTTGAGTTCAAATGTGGCCTCAGACACAAACTAGCTGTGTGACCCTAGACCAGGCACTCAATCCTGCTTACCTCAGTTTCCTAATCTTTAAAATGAGCTGGAGGGGCAGCTAGGTGGTGCAGTGGATAGAGCACCAGTCCTGGAGTCAGGAGGACCCAAGTTCACATTTGACACAGACACTTAATAATTACCTAATTCTATGACCTTGTGCATATCTCTTAACTCCATTGCCTTGAAAAAAAACAACAACAACAAAAGACTAAACTGTAGAAGGAAATGTCAAACCATTCCAGTATCTTTTCCAGGTAAACCCCAAATGGGGTCACACAGAGTCAGACACAACTGAAACAAATGACCAAAATGAGGACAAGAATCTCACAGGATAAGAAGAGGAAAATTGGATAGATCTGCGTCATTAGAGGAAAGATAAAATTAGATCATAGGTATATTTGTATATGTAAGAATAAGTTGACTCCAAAAATATATAGGTTCTTTGTACTAGTGCTTACTTACTATACTAGACAACCTCTGTAATTCTTTAGAATTGATTTAATGTAGTCAGCACTGAAAAGAGGTATAATAATGTACTTGTTTCATAATCCTGAAAAAAAATCAAAGTGCTATCCTCTCTGTTTCTTTCTCTTCTGTCTCTCTCTCTCTCTCTCTCTCTCTCTCTCTCTCTCTCTCTCTCTCTCTCTCACACACACACACACACACACACACACACACACACAGTCGTTGTTTCTCTCCTTTTTCTTATTTCTCTCCATACATACACATATAAACTTAAACATATATGTATGTGTGTTTATATATAAAACAAGTTGAAATTGAAATGACCTATTACTCCTCTTTCTAAAAATAGAATATTTGGTTATTGCTTCCAAGGGCTAAGTTGGAAGGAGTTATGATTGATAAATATGGTCTTTTAGCCTTTAGAAACTCTGAAGAATCAAATTTAAGTTTCTCAGCAAAGTCAAATAGATTCAATGTCAGAGTGAAAAACGACCAGGATAAGGAGTCTCCAGACATGAAATGTCGTCCCAGCTTTACCACTTCTCAACTGTGTGACCTTTGCAAAGTTTAGTTAACCTCTCTAAGCCTTAGTTCTTCCCTCACTTATAAAAAAAGTTAATACCATAAGAGTAATATTCTTGGCATTTACACAGCTTGGTATGGATTCTGCCATCAAGAGGGTACTGGACAGCTAGAAAGTTGCATGTTACTGTTCTCTTATCACTGGTCCTATTGGAGAGATCCTTAAGAATCCAGGAAAGAAGAATGTCTCATCCAAAGACCTTCTACCATCCTCCCCACCCCCCCAAAAAAAATAGTTGAGTCCCAGGGCACAGTAGCCAGTCCTCCAAAGATTTAACTAGCCACTCCCTGCAATGTCTGCCAACAAGACTCAGTAATTTGAAAACTATACTAGCCTTGTTCTTCATGACTGGCCCTACCCAAATAGTTCTTACTCAGAGTAAAAGCTTCAAGGCTTCATCTCCACTGTGGAGCCCTCACTAGTGTTCTTCTGACCCTGCCATATGCCTTTGAATGCATGTCCAGTCCCAATTATTGGATTCAATCAACCACATATTCTTTTGTGCCTCCTATGTGCTTTGTGCTATTCCTTAGCATAAAAAAGCCAATTGTTAAATTTGAAATATAAGCATTTACAGTTTGAAAATCTGTAAATACTACACATCAGGACTTGATTTCTTGTTTTTTTTATTATTGTAAAGACTTGAGAAAGTGATGGAGAAAATGTTAATGCTGATCAGATTTAAAAGTATGCATAGGAACATTCTCCTTTTGAGAGCCAGTTGTTAAACATTTATTTCTATGCTCCCATTAGAGAATTACCATAAAACCATCCATAAAAGAATACTATACTCTTCTTAGATACAGCATTGGTTCTTTGCTGTTGGCATCCCAAGATAAATTGTATGTAGCCCAATGAAAAGATTTAAAAGATCTGGATTCAGATATTCCTTCCAAAATTTACCATGTGTGACTTCCCTTTCTTGACTCAATGGCTCTTGTGTAAAATGAAAGAATTGAACTAAATTATCCTGAAGGTCCCTTCTAGTTCTTAATCTTATGATGGCAGTGAATTGTAGCAATGGCTGACCTTTCTCATAAGGAAAATTCACTAATTCATGACACAGCCTTATTTGATTCTTCCCAATGGGAATGAATATTCAGTTATAAATGGGGTTTTGGTGGGATAAAAAAGTAAACATAGTTCCAAGGTTTTTAATTTTTTTTAATTTGCCAACCTCACAATACCCCCATGATACAAAGAAAATTACATTATCAGCAATTTCAATATTCATTTTGATAACTTCCCCAACCACCAGCACTTAATATAAAGGATAAAGAAAATACTGTCCTGTCTCTGATAGAGCTGACAGTCATCACTGGTCTTCCCACCATTGTTTCTGCCTTGGATAGTGATAGATTGATGTTCAATGTATGAAACCCAAGAGCCAAGACCTTTTAGATTCTGTCTGGCCATCTGGCGATTGCTGGTAGCCAGCATTCCTATTGCCTCATCCTTCTAACTACCATCCAAAATTTCAAGCTCTGATTAGGGTGAAAGGACCTGGGCTATATACCAACTCTGGCTCTTGGCAACCAAAGTTATTTTAAAGTGTACTGACTTTCACTTACTCATATACTGGTGGGGATGTATTATAAGCTTAGAGATGCATAAATAAAACAAGTTAAAACTGACTTCAAAACTATAAATTTAAAATTATTCTTATTATAGAGTGATTTGTTATACATTATTGACTTCATTTATAGATTTGAAAGAGAAGAGAAATTTTATTTTAATGCATTGGATCTCTTATAATTTTATAGATACTTAATTGCCAGCAGAGGTAGATGTTCATTGGTCATAAATTTAATAAGTAGGTAAACCCAAATGTTTCATATATATAACCACTGTTTCTCCAAACTGGTTAAATATTTCTTAGCATTACTGCTGTTGATTTCAATAAAAAAAAAAGTCTCTGAGGAGTTGCTGAAATGAAAAACTTTGAGACTATTTAGGGGCTATTTAAAGACCTGTGATTTCATTGGTTTAAGAATTCCCAAAGCCTAACAAGCAGTTATTTAATATTTGCTATCTTCCAGGTATACAAATATATGTAAGTGTTAGCGATACAAATTATAAACATAAAGAAAAATGACCCCTGCCTTCCAGGAGTTTACATCCTAATAGGGGAAAGACGACACACAAGAAAAGGAATTGAAAGGGATAAAGGGGAAAGTGAAGTCCAAAGAATTAGAATCACAACCAGGAGGGGAATGATGCATGGCCATCCTAGTTCCAGCCCCCAAAATATTCTCCCATCTAGAAAGAGCACACAGTGGAAGAAGGGGGCTGGCATGGGAAGGGAATATTCTGGGTAAGGAAAGTCCTGCCAGTGCAGCTTGTCACTTTCTCTATAATTCAGGGTCTAAATGAGTTACCTAGAACATTCAGAGGGGATGACCTACCAGTACACATCAAAGACAAAACTTGCATTGGGAATTAGGGTACAGTTCACTGGGGAAGTAGAGAGGACCATGGCAGCTCCAGCTGACTTGTGTTTCCATCTTACTCTGCTACATTAAATAGGCTTCTTAATCTTAGACAGACATAAAGATCTTGGTAATAATGTCTCACATACCCTTACATTCAGAGTGGAGTGATCACGACTTGGAAGATTCAAAGCTTTTAGGCCCTGCTGAGATTCTTCAGACTGTCCTGGATGCGAAGAATTGGTTTTAGCTGAAGTCTCCCTGGGGCTGAATCTGAATTGGTCCATTTGTCACTTTGAAGTTAGCAGGAGTGGGCACCAGAGACAGGACTGGGGGAGTATAAAAGTGAAAAAAAGTGTTTAAGAATAATGTTTGAGGAAATGGCAAGAGAGTCAGATCTACCCCTCTGTTTTGGGTCACAGATAGAGAAATAAGATAAAAATGATAAATATAACCCTGGAAAAGAGAAGTTACATCCACTTCATTCTTCATCAAGTTGCATTTGTTCTATATCCTAGAAAACCTATTTACTATCCTTTTACTACTATGAAAATAGAAATTTTTCATATTTACTAACAGTAATAAAAAGATGGTTAGCTTTCTTGGGAGCAAGGATGGAAGTAAGAGAAATAATTGATGATCCCAAACTACAAAGTACAATCAAGTCATAGATTTAGATTGATACCATGAAGGGATCTTGGAGATTATAGAGTCTAATCCAATCATTTTTTACAGTTGAGCTCTAGAGAAGTTTAACGATTAGGCTATTTGGTATCTAGGGAAGGCTCAGGTCTTTTCCAACTCTGAGTTCAGTAGTCTATCCACTATGCCACCTGGTTGCCCAACCTTCATTTACCAATTATTGGAGAGACAATGATAGTGTAAACCAATATAATCCACAGAACCCTGATACAGATTTAACACTATCAAAGAGATGGATAATTTTTCACAAAGGGGAACAACCAAGAGTGGATTGACCAAGAGCTTAGATTTTGGTCCCATCCTCTACTCCTCTTGCATTATATTTAGCTATGCCCTTAACTTTCTTAATTTAGTCTCAGTCATCCTCATTAGGTTTTTCTCCCAGAATTTTAGTCTCCTTTGTCTTTTGAAACTTTGGGCTTTTTTCTTCAGATCACAGTTTTCTCAACACTGATGGTTCTTTTTCAGCAGAGTCAGGACAAGAGATAGATAAGGTGGGCAGGTCCTTAGGACACAACATGCAGAAGGATACATTGGTATATTTTTAAATATTTAGGCCAGAGATGTCTGAACTTGTGATTTCATGGTATCAGGAATTTCCAGGTAGAGAAACTCTCTCTACCAATGCAGGTTGGCATCTTCTTTACAACTTAGAGCTTTACAGAGCTGTTCGGAGTTCAATGTTAAGTAATTTTCTCTGGACCATGCAACCATTATCTGATAGGGATAGGCCTCATCCCTAGGTCTACTTGGGTCCTTGGCCATCTTTCTAGATATTTTACCATAGTGCCTCATCTTTTTAAATATTATTTTTAAATGTACATATTTTAATACCAAAAATTATTCTCTCTGTGATGCACAGATATTTAAGTCAACAGATTTATGTTATTATTTATGTGTTACAGAGAAGGCTCAAAGCTACTGGTTGATGGTGACACCCAAGGTGATAATGTTAAGACATTGCTCAGGATGCAGAAATGAATGCCCAGTTTCTGCCACATCCCTGCTTTCTCAGCAGCTCAGAACCTGCCATCTTGACTCTACCCACCCTTCTATTTCTTGGCTCTTGGCCACTGGAACCACATTGAATTTCTCCCTCTCTGTCCCAATTCAGACATTTTCCACCTCCTGATGGAAGTGCATATGATCAATTGTATGATCAAAATATAGATAACAAGGTGGGGAGGTAATATGGTCTAGGGAAACGATCAGCAGGTTTAAAGTTACTTGACCTGAATTTAAATTTGGCTGTGTGATTATGGGCAATTTAATTATCTTCTCTGAATATCAATTACATCACTTATAAAATGAGTATAATGATACTTAGATCATCTATTTTCCAAAGTTGTTTTGAGAGAAAAGTGCTATATGAATGTGAATTATTATTACCACCTAGAAGAATGACAAACTGTATGTATAAGTGACTCAGAGAACTGAGCAGACTTTGACTTTAAGCATTACATAAAGATTGGTCCATAAGCAGGTTTGGGAGCTAGGAGGATTTTTAATTCAGGTAGCAGAGTTATGTTTCTGAAATGCTTTCCTCTACCTCCTGCCGCCTCACCCGAAGTCTTCAGCTTGAAGTCCACAGGGGGCCAAACATTTGTCTTTTATTGTTGAAACACTGCAAAATAATTACAGAGGAAAAAGACAAAGTGTAAAGGATTGGAGCACTGTTAAAAATATTGGGAGTACATCCTTCATGGCCATCAGTCTTCCAGAAGCAAGAGGAATTATTTGTTTTTCCCTTAGGTGATCTGGGAAGCATCATGCAATATGGACACTGTCATGCCAGAGAGAACAATATAAATAGAGCACATATATGTACAAGGCTGAAGCTCATCTTGATGGTTTAAAAAATAATGTAAGATTCACTAGCAGGCATGAGTGGGAATCTTTTTTCTCCAGTATGTGGGGGAACAGAGGAGGGATACAGAAAGTAGGCCACTGGAATGCTAGCTCTCATTAAAAATATATTTACTGTTTATTTTAGCTGGTCTGCTCATCACCAAGGAATGAGCCAGAAGCTAGTCTGGAGTAATGAATGCAAATGTCCTCTTCCAGCAGCTCCCCATTGTGAGTGTAGGTACCCATGTGTTTCTGCTGGTGAAGGTAATGGTACTAGAGAAACATTGTTGTGCAAATAATTATCAGGATTAGCCATTGAGGAGGAGCATGGAATTACTTTTCCCTGTCTTGAACTTTGCCTGTATCTTAAGGCTTTTTGCCATATTGGATACGGCTATTGGATGAACCATCAAAATGAGGTGATGTGGTACAGGCTCTGGATATATTTGAAAATGAGTATGATATAAAAATAGAAAGTATCAATACATTTTTAAATCAAGAAGCTTGCATAGAAAGCCATCATGGTAGAGTAGAGAGACAGGTGGGTTCATAATTGGGAAATCTGTTTCTCAGAACTAGTTTTGCTATTCATTAGTTTGTGATCTAAGACAATTCATTTTATTCCTCAAAATGTTTATTTCCTCCTCATAAAATAAAACTCATAGGATCATGGATCACAGAGGCAATCTATGATGATGATGATGATGATGATGGTGGTGGTGGTGGTGGTGGTGGTGGTGGTGGTGGTGGCAGCGGCGGCGGTGGTGGCGGCAGCAGTGGCAGTGGCAGTGGCAGTTTTACAAAGTACCTTACAAATATTCATATGACAGTCCTGGAGGTAGATAACATGACTATCTCCATTTTTCACATGAAGAATCTGATCTGAAGCAGACAGAAATGAACTGACCCTCATGGAATCATATACTTAATAAGTGTCTAAGTTTAGCTTGAAATTCACGTTTTCCATATTTCAGACCCCATGTTCTATTCACTTCACCCCCTCATATTATAGATGAAGAAACTGAAACCTAGGGAGATTGTGATTTGTTCAAAGTCACAAAAAACAATTACATATGAGATTTGAACTTAGGGCTGACATGAGAATCAAATGAGATAAAGTTTATGAAGTAAATGTTGTTCAGTCATTTTTCAGCTGTATCTGATTCTTCATGACCCCATTTGAGATTTTCTTGGTAAAGAAACTGTAATAGTTTGCCATTTCCTTCTCCAGTTATATAAACGTAAGTAGAGTTTGAAGGGCTTTGAGCCAAGAAATGACATGATGACTTCAGTTTTAAGGGAAGATTAGACTTAGTTGTTTGCAGAATATATTAAAGGGGAAAGAAACTGCATTCATAGAGACCAGCTAAGAGACTTGCAGTAATTCATATGTGAGGAAATGAAGTTTCCTAAAATGAAATTAAGAATGGAGAATAAGAACTCTCCTTTCTGCATCTGCTCTCAATATATTCTTTTTTGTCTCTTAGAATTGGTGGACCATTGTAGACTCAAGGATTTTGACAGTAGGTGACCTGTTATTGGTGACAGCTGTTCTCTGGTGACAGGAGGCATTTAAATAGCAGGCTTCTTGGGAAGGTGGAGAGTTGTTTATTTTTGAGAGTAGTATCACACTCCTTTACTGCCAACCTCCACTCTAATGAGTAGCTTAGTATTGTACTTATTTGTCATTGGCAGAGTAGCTAATTGTCAGTACACACTCTCAAAACCCTATATATACAGCCAAAGATTTTCATAGTACAAAGCTTAAAATAAGTATGAGTTTGCTCTTCATCTTAATACTGTCCAATGAGTGAATAATGGGTGAATGTCATTTCTCGGCTCAAAACCCTTTAAAGTCTACCAATTTCCTATCATAATCTGGTCTAATATTGAAAATAGTTTACATTTATATAACTGAAGAGGGAATTTACCAAGAAAATCTCAAGTTAGGGTCATGAAGAATCAGACACAACTGAAAAGTGGCTGAATAAGATTTACTTCATAAACTTTATCTCATTTGGGTTCTTATGTCAGCCCTGAGTTTAAATCTCATCTTTTACATCTCATGTCATTGGTTGGTTAAGGGGACAGAATGTGACACCAAAGTGAAGCTTTATCCTTCAGAATGAAATGGCTGAGATCAAGCCTTTTTCTGGCCCTGAGCCTTGAATCCATTACAACCTTTACACCTTTATCTTGAGTGGCTCTCTCTGAGGCAACTGTGTATGCACCATATATTCGTTATTTACTGGAAGACTTCAGACATACTGGCTCTTATTACATTGGTCACCTCTATCTGGAGGGAAATGTTATAAAGGATGAAACAGTACCAACCATATTGTGCAATAATCAACTATGAATCACTTAGCTATTCTCAGCAATACAATGATCAAAGATAGTTCCAAAAGACATATGATAGAAAATGCCATTCACATCCAGAGATAGAATTGTGGATTCTGAAATCAGATCGAAGTATACTATTTGCAATTTTTTTAGGTTTTTGCAAGGCAAATGGGGTTAAGTGGCTTGCCCAAGGCCACACAGCTAGGTAATTATTTGCACTTTTTGACTTTTTCTTTCTTTTTGGTTTTTCCCTTTTGTTCTGTCTCTTCTTTCTTGACATGACTAATGTGGAAAGATGTTTAACATGATTGTACATGTATAATCTATATCAAAGTGCTTTCTCTCTTGGCGAAGAGAGGGAAAAAGAAAAATATGGAACTCAATCTTATTAAAGATGAATATTGAAATCTATCTTTACATGTAATTGGAAAAAATAAAATTCTATTTAGGAATACAAAAAAAATGGAAGAGAGCAGGATGCCCTAGGCAGTGGTTCTTTGGTGAGAGAGAGAGAAATGCTAAAATGACCTGCTGATGATAAATTGCTTTGCTAAATGCTTTTGAAATATTTGATTCTCACAACCCTGGAAGTGGGTTCTTTGATAATTTCCATTTTACAATTGAGGAATCTAAGTCAAACAGAGGTGAAGTGGCTTGCCCAGGACCTCCCAGCTTGTGTTTAAGGGCTTGGTACTCTATCCACTCACTCCATTAAGCCCAGAGCTGAGAGAGGCCTCAGAAGCTGTCCATAGTCAAAAAGATTTACTTAATGCTTATTTACCAGACTATGCTAGCCCTTGGAATACAAATCCAAACAGAGAAAGCACACCACACACTTTCATGCTGTAGCTTTTCAAATACTTCTTCCCTCCATCACAATGGTTGGATGTTCTCACCATCCTGGTCCCCTCACCCACTTTGGCTGTGGTTCAGAGTTTATCATTAGTCTTTCTAAGATTCATCCTTCAGATATGGCCTGACCAGGAGAAGAAAGAGAGATGATCATCTCTGCCTCCTTCTGGACACCATTCTTTGGTTTAATCCACTCTGAATATGTTTGTGAGAGGCAATAAAGCAAGGTAGATAAAGGATCTGTCTGAAACTGAGGGACCTTCTCTCACCTCCATGTTACTCATTTTCTGAGTCTTAAGCAATTCTGTGGTGGTGGTGATGGAGATGATGATGGTGGTGGAGATGGAGATGGTGGTGGTGGTGATGATGATGGTGGTAGAGATGGTGGTGATGATGATGGTGGTGATGGTGGTGGTGGTGGTGGAGATGGCAGTGGTGGTGGTGGAGATGGCAGTGATGATGATGGTGGTGAAGATGGTGATGATGGTGGTGGTGGTGGAGATGGCGGTGATGGTGGTGATGATGGAGATGGCATTGATGATGATGGTGGTGGTGATGATAGTGATGATAATGACGATGTTGATGATGTTGCTGATACTGGTGCTGATGATAATGATGGTGATAGACTCTGGAGTTTGAAAAGCACATATTTGTTACTTTATTTGATCCTCACAGTAACCATTGGATGTGGATACTATTTTTATCCCAGTTTTACAGATGAAGAAACTGAGTCTTAGAAAGGGTAAGTGACTTGCCCAGAGTTACATAACTAGTAAGTGTCTCTGTCAGGATTTGAACTCAAGTCTTCCCTACTCCAAGACCAGCACTTTATTGTGGCACAAAGTTGCCTAAAGTTGAAGAGATGATACCAGCCTAAATTAGTAGAAGTTCCATCCATCAGACTGAAGATAGAAAAAAAATAATATAAATAAATAAGATTAATATAAATAAATAAGATTATCTTATCTCTTATGACCTGCCATTTTCCATTGTTGACTCATGTTGAGCTAATAGCCTCACTATACTTTAGAGAACAAAAATGTCCCAGATAAAAACAGAGCAGGTGAAATTCTAATGTCATTAATATTAATAATCTCTAAGAGTAATAGCTCAGAAGTTTTCATAGATTATTTTGTTTCATATGAAGTGTTTGCTGTCTAGCCACCTCTTTCCCATCTTGAACCTTGGACTGTGAGCCAGATAGAAGTGTATTAGCAGGAAGAAATAGTTAATGGAGGCTCATCTGGGATCAATAAAGTTAGAATAGAAGTAAGATGGTGCCAGTCAGTCAAGTAACAGTCATTATGCACATACTATGTGCTAGGAACAGCACTTAGTGCAGGGGAAACAGAAGCAGGCAAAAAAAACTCACATACACAAAAAATGGTTCCTGCCCTCAGGGAGCTTACAGTCTAATTAGAAAGACAACATGAAAATACTGGAAATATTCAAGCTATTTGCAGAGGAGATGAAAGCTAGTTTCAGAGGGGAAGATACTGGCAATTTAGGGGATGAGAAATGTGGGAGCAAGGGAATGGAATTCCACTGTCTCATCCCTCACAGATAAAAGTTTCTCCCTGCTTCCCTTTTTTAGAATTTTGATTTTATCCCTGACTACTCCCTCACCTTCTCCATGATTTTTCATTTGTCTGATATCAGGCCTATGACCAAGGCAGACAGGAATGAAGCTGCTCCTGTGACTTTATCATACCTGATTGGGTATTACCTAACTCATTGTTGGGGGAACAGATTCAACTGTTTTGGAGAGTACTCTGGAATTAAGCCCAAAGAGTTAGTTATTAAACTGCCTATACCCTTTGATCCAGCAATACTAATACTCAGTCTATCTTTGAATATGATTAGAGAAAAAGGAAAAGAACCTATATGTTCTAAAAATATTTATAGCAGCTCTCTTTGTGGTGGCAAAGAACTGGAAATTGCAGGGATGCCCATCATTTTGGGAATAACTGAACAAATTGTGACTGATGATTATGAAGGAATACTCCTGTGCTACAAGAAGTAATGCGTAGGGGTGACTAGGTGGCACAGTGGCCTTGGAGTCAGGAGTACTTGAGTTCAAATCCATCCTCAGACACTTAATAATTACCTAGTCGTGTGGCCTTGGCCAAGCCACTTAAACCCATTGCCTTGCAAAAAACTAAAAAAAAAGGAATGAATTCAATGACTATGGAAAAAGATGGAAAAACTTGCATGAAATAATGGAATGAAATGAGCAGGATCAAGAGAATATTGTATACAGTAACTGTAATATTATTTTAAGAAAAACTTTTAGTGAATAAGTCATTTTAACTATTATTAATATTCACGTAACTAGAAAGGATATATGACAAAAGACTATATCCAGAGAAAGAACTAATAGAAGTTTTTATAGAATAAATATATGTATTGTGTCTAATGGTAACTATCTGTAGACCTGAGGAGGTGGTGAAAGAGGAGGGAAGAAAGTGAAAAAAAAATTTACCTGGTAATTTTATTATATATACATTTGCAGGAGGGGAGGATCAGAGTTAAATGACTTACCTAGGGTCACACAGCTAGTAAGTGTGAAATATCTGAGAACTAAATCTGAACTGACTCCTGGGTCAGTGCTCTATCTACTGCATCACCTAGCTGCCCTTTTAATTTTTATTATATATTTAAAAGGAATAGCAAATTCTACATAACAGATTTGCAGTTTCATGTGTAATCATCTTTTTTTATTATGCTGTTATGTAAATTCTTTGTTTTATTCCATAAATTAAAAATAAAAATTTAAAGAGAAAAAAATACCTGTTAGGGTGATACATGTTTTTATTCTTAACCTTCTGAGCCATATCTAGGAAATTCTGCCACTGGCTATGAATGAGGGGAAATGTGCCCTCAAGAATTGGAGTAGGAAAAAGGAAAGAGACAGAAAAGAAACTACCATAGTAGAAAGTAGGTACTAGTATGTACCCTTGAGAAGCCAACAAGTTTGCTGAAATATGGAAACAGGAGAGCACCACTAAGAGGTCATATTCCTAGTATAAATACCCAGGGGCACCCAGTCAAAAAGAACCTCCTGCACTTTGTTTTGGTTTTTGCAAGGCAATGGGGTTAAGTGACTTCCCAAGGTTAGACAGCTAAGTGTCTGAGGCTAGATTTGAACTCAGATTCTCCACACTCCAGAGCAAAGCGTTCTATCCATTGAGCCACCTAGTTCCCTCCTTCACTTCTAGTATCTCCAGGTTTTTTTTTACTCATAGGAGATCTTCTTATTGGAATCTTACAAAATGGGGTATAAATTAAAAAATTCTACACAGGTTTAAAAAAACTCAATGTACAAGTTTCTGGGAAATATATATTCAATATAATATGTTATATTCCCCAGATAGGATGCTTTCCTTTGAGTCAATGCCCTGAGCTTGGTCAAGGGCAACAGATAAAAGAAAGACCTTGCAAAATAAAGAAATCAAGGGCAAGAAAATTCATTTACACTTAAATCAGAGGTGGGGACCTTTTTTCTGTCTAGGGCCATTTGAATATTTATAATATTATTCTTGGACCATTCAAGATTATCAACTAAAATATTAGCCAGTTATTTACAAAATTATCACCTTAAAAATTAGCCTGCTATTTTGGTCAAACATTTCATTAATTCACCCCTAAAAATTCCTAGATTAGTTGAATTTCAAGTCTTGCCTGCTGTTGCTGTGGTAGTGCCAGACCCAGATGATTTCTAAGGCCAGACATTTCTCTTCCCTACCTTAAATGAAAACAATCAAATGAAGCATTAATCCAACTATTACCCTTTTTTTCCTTTTTAATGGTTTCCACAATGATTCCAGAGGATCAAAGATAAAACATTACATCTATCATGGAGAGGTGATATATTTGGGGCACAGAACTTTTATATGTATATAGATAAATATACTTTATATCTTCCTATATAAATATCCATGTATACTTTTATATATGCATACATACACATACTTATCCAGGGTCATCAAACTATTTTCCTTATTCATATCTGGCCATTGGACACAGATTGCACAGCTCTGCTTCACTTAAATCCATCTCACTTGCATGTCATAGAATCACTCCCTGATGTAGTGATCCTCTTCCAGAAAGGACAAACAACAAAACTGTATACAGGCGTTAGGGGAATTTGTTTTGCTGAACTATGCATATTTGTTACAAGAAATTTATTTCCCTTTTTTTTAATGGAATAGGGCTGACAGGCAGAGAAAATAGATTTTTGTTCATTTTGAAAAATAGAGAAATTGGGGTGCTATAAACAAGGAATGTTGCACATCCTTTCAGATGAAATCACTATATTATTAATCTTACCTTACTCTTTTGCTTAGTGATAAGAGACTTTTCAAAATTGGGAATAATGCAAAAATAAAAAAACACAGATAAAATTGAAAATAAATAAACTGAGACTAGAATATAGAAGCCAATAATTGTAACACCCATATGCTAATTTTTTAGACTTCTCAACCTTCTAGGTTTCCCCACTGACAATTGTTGCCTATTTGATACTCCTCTTCTCCTATAACTAGCATATTCTTATTACTCTAGCACAAACATCTTCTGCTTCCACCACTCTCATAACACTAGGCAGAGGATCATAGATTTAGACCTCGAAGGGACTTTAAAAGTAAAACATCTCTATTTTACAGGTGAGGAAATTGATTCCCAAAGAAGTTAAGTGATTTGCCCCCATCTCTCTCTCAATTGTAAAATTGAGGTAATTATCTGTAAAATAGAAGTAATAATGGTATTATATCTCAAGGTTGTTGTAAAGATCAAATGACACAAAAATTGCAAAATACTTAGCTTAGTGCCTAATACATGGTAAGTGCTATATGAATATCATTGTTTAGTCTTTTCTGACTCTTCATGTCTCCATGTGGGGTTTTCTTGGTAAAGATACTAGAGCAATTTGCCATTTCCTTCTCCAACTTATGTTACAGATGAGGAAATTAAGGCAAACAGGGTGAAGTGACTTTTCCAGAGTCCCACAGCTAGTAAAAATCTGAAACCGGATTTGAACTCAGAAAAATGAGTCTTCCTGACTCCAGGTCCAGCACTCTATCCATTGTGCCACCCATACATCATATAACATAACTAGCATAATATAATATGAATGTCAACTGTTAATGTTATTATTAATTATTCAAATTTGAATAAACACATTGTACATACCTGTATATATTGTCTCCTCTGATGGGCAAGCTTCCTAAAAAAGAGAAATTGTTTCATTTTGGTATTGGTATGCTCAGCCTTGTGTTTTAGCACATTATACAGTAGATAATTACTAAATGTTTTTTTTTATTGTTTATTGAGATAGGATAGTGCAACGAAAAGTCCTTTGTGGCTCTGGCGAAATCACAAAAGGCCTGAACTCAAATCTATCAATTAGTCAGAATACCCCAAACTAGGAAATCTCTGCTTTATGGGGAAACCAAGACAAAAGCTAGTGTCTGTCCTTGTGGAGTTTGCAGCTTAGCCAGAGGAAATTTTCTTCTCTCTACCTATAATACCTTGAATCAGTCATTTAAATGAAATGATTGAGACTCAATGCCTTCATTGGCAAAATAATGAGATTGATGAAAGTCTTTCCCAACTCAGAATCCTGAAGCCCTCTTTTCTGAATATCATTTCTTCTTGGGGCTACTGTTAATGCTACATTCTATTCTCTCCCTTCTTTTCACCATTCCTTTTTCTGACTTTTCCTTCTTTTCATGGCTTTTCCACTTGGACATCCTCTAAAGGCCTACTTTACCTGGGCTCTTCTCTCTTTCTACACTCTCTCCCTTAGTCAGCTCACAGATTCAGAGTTCATCTGCCATCTTGTCCTATTTATGGTTTTCCAGAAGGAATCCCTTCTGTGACATACCAGCCTGTCCTCGAAGTCTTCCTTTGAAGGGAACTCCACCCCTCCCAGGCTGTTCCTTCCACTTTTGGATACTTCACAAATACTTCTAATTGTTGGAAAGATTTTTCTGACATTAAACTTAAATTTCCATCTTTTCAAATTGTGGGACCAGACAAAATTAGCCCATTCCCTTTTCCTTGTGATAGTTTTTCTAAGAAACTTCTTTTTTTCCTTCTCTTCCCCCCCCAAGTCTTCTCTTCTTCAGGTTAAATCCATACATTTCCTTCATCCAATTATAATAGGTTGTAGACCTCACATTCTTCCATGATGTAAGTTATTGCCTCTTTGAGAAATCTCCATAATCTATATCTATAGATTATAAAATCTACCTATGTGCCTATGTGTGTTTATGTATGTAAGTGCCAAACTTGTGTACGTTATGTACACATGTGTCTGTATTTATGTGTGTATACATGAGAATGTGTCTGTGCACACATGTCTGTATTGTAATGTGTACATGTTTGCATGCATGTGGATGCCTACATATGTTTTGTGTATGTCTGTGTGTTTGTATATATTATACTGTTATGTTCCTATATGGGTATGCATATATTTATATTTGTATGTATGTATGTATGTATCTATGTCTTTTAACAACTCTCTGGGCCATAAATCCTTTATTTCCAACTATCTGCCAAAGTTTCATAGTTACCACGGGAAGAGGAAGAGGAAGGATATAAGCACTTATTCAATAGTTACTATGTATCAGGCATTGTGCTAAATGGTGCTATTATCTTCATTTTATAGTTGAGGAAATTGAGGCAAACAAATCTTAAGTAACACAGCAAGGAATATCTAAGGCTAGATTTGATCTCAGGTCTTCTAACATCAGATCTAGTGCTGTATCCTCTGCTTCACCTAATTCCTCAATATATTCATGATTGAACTGACCACAGAAGCAATTTGACCATAACAAAACTTATCTCATTTTCACAAATACTTGCACTTACCACTAGCTTCTCTGTTTCTGGTAATAGAATCTTAAAATAATCTTTATTTTTCTTGGTAATTTTTGTTCTTACAAGTGAAATAACTCTATAAGTAAAGCCCCCGTGTTACTAGATAACAAGAACTAAAATAATCTCTGTTCTGTAAGCCAGAATTTGCCATTGACATCCCAATATATCTTCTTTTTTCTTTGAGTTTGGGAACTTATGGGTGGCAGAACCAATAGAGAACTGGGACTGGAATCTGGAAGACCTGGGTTTACATCCTGCCTTAGACAGTTACTGGTTTTGTGACTCAGGGCAAGTCACTTAATCCTGTTTGCCTCAGTTTCCTAATCTGTAAAATGAATTAAAGAAGGAAAAAACAAACTGCTCCAGTGACTTTGTCAAGAAAAAACCCCAAATGGGGTCATGAAGCATCAGATATGACTGAAACAACCAAATAATAACTATTTACTTATATATGAAGTTGAATTGGGTTGAATTGGATAATAGAGGCCATTCAATGGCATATGCTCAGAGTTTCATAGACCATGGAATCAGTTTTCCACTTTTTTTCCTTTGACCTGGACCTGTTTCCTTAGGCATTGGGAACTCATGGTGTACAAACTCCTTTCTTCTATTTCCTTCCATTTCCATCCTTCCTGTCATTTTTCATAATTTATAATCTTAAGGGTGGCCTGTGGAACTCAGAGGTTAGGCAACTTGCCCAGGGTCACCCAGTCAATAAGTGTCAGAGGGAGGGGTAAGGAATTAGGGTTTAGGGTTAGAGTCCAATGCTTGACCACACTGCCTCTCTGTTAAATTGGATATGGGGGACTGTTCAGTGAGTGTGTTTATGCTCTGTAGATATAGTGATGGGGATAACAATTAGCATTGGCAGAATTGGTGAAAATGAAGGCAAATGCCACTCTCCTTTTTTGCTGAGGGATGGAAATAATGTTTGTATTGCTAGGCAGTAGATGCTTGTGCTGAATCTTTGTATTTTTTCTTTTTATTCTTTGCTGCAAGGGCTAGCTTATTGAGCAGGGGGGTGGGGAAGATGTGGCTAGAACCAAAAGATTAATAAAAAAATGTAATGAAAGCACAGTGAAAACAAAGACAATATGTATTCCCATTCTGTCTTCAAATTGTACTAAATCTGAAATGAAATTTACTATTTGGAGCTCAGATCTAACATCTCTAAACTCCAGAGGAGTAGAGAAAGAAAGTTAAATGTAAAATAAGACTTGGATTTGAATCTTCCCTCTGCCACTTGCTATGTCTGTGACATTGAGTAAATCATGGGAGTTCTCTGGAAGTCAGTATTTTCATCTGTAGAACCGGGGTTTAGAAAAGATATACTTGAAAGGTCCTTCCTGATTTCAGAAGTAAGAGAATAGGATCTGAGGCAAATTAAAATGAATGAAAATCCCTGTTGCCACAGGGATTGGCATTGTAGATACTGTGTTGAGTATGGAATTGGGTAAACTAATTCTACATGGCCTCAGACAGTTAACTATGTGACCTAATCTCTGTTTGCCTCACTTTCCTTATCTGTAAAATGAACATAGTAATAGCACCACTCTCCCTCCCCTTCCCTAAGCATTTGTGGTGAGGATCAAATGAAATAATAATCACATCTATCACATACTGGGTAATATATAAATGTTAATTATTATTATTATTATCAGATCCCAAGATTTTGCCATGCACAATAATGTTCATTTCAGGAAAGTTCATGACAGGGTGCCCTGATTAAAATTTGTGTTTTTTGGTTTTGTTTTTTAATCAAACCACTTACCTTTTTAGGAGGATGTCTATTAATCTCTTGAATTAAGGTGAATGTAAATTATAGATTTATTCAAATTATACTTGACTGTTTCCTTCTTTTTTCCCCTTCTTTCCTTAAAATGCATTCACTTTGACACATAGATGGTCTTTACTCCCCCTTACCTACTAATTCACATTCTTTCAGGGTCTCATAGATCATACAATGTCCTAATTCCCTTGGGAGACCAGATTGTTCTCATCCCAGAGAATCCATCATATTCCCAGCTTTGCTCATTTTGTCTCAAACAATGTGTACCGGGATTTCTCATTACTCACCAAGGACATGACTCGTTATGATTATTTGTAGGGAAGGGGGAAGTTGGGAGGGGAAGGAGAAGAAAGGAAGGAAGGGGTCTACTGTAAGGCCTTTCCTGCTTCTGAATAATTCACTTCCTTTCAATATCTGTTTCATCTAGGACTGGGAAGGTTAAGATTCACAAATTTTGAAAATATGCTCAAAAAGAAATTTTCTCAAGCTAAGACTAAATAATCATGATTTTAAACTTTGAAAGCTCTTTTAGATGTTGAACTTAAGAAGATGAACTTTTAGAGTTGTGGGGAAGCTTATATGTCAGCCTAAACTCTTTGTTTTATAAATAGATAAACTAAGACCCAGAGAGTTTTGGGATTTGTCCAGTATCTTAATTCAGCCTTTTGAATCTATGTTAAAAATCTGATATTGGATAAGTCACCTTAATCTTTGGAACCTCAGTTTCCTCATCTATAAAAAGGCAGAGTTAAACTTAATCTCTAAGAATTCTTCTAAAAAAATCTAAGATTCCATTTAGACCATGGGATTGGAACTATATTTTTTGTAAAATTGATATTACTTGTATATTACATGATTGCAAAATATAGAATCCAATGATTTCTAGAAAATTGAAATTAAATTGGAATTATGATGCTCTAGAAGAAATGATGAAAGGGTATAAATAAGACTGCTTATGTCTTTTCTAAATGAATTTTGGAATTTTCTATGCTGACTTAGAAATAGCTTATTAGAACATTTAATTAAAATAAAAATTTGTTGATATTTTAGTGGTTCATTAATATAACCTTTTAAAGCTGCCTACAAAAAAATAAATAAATAATTGAAATTTAGTATAACAGAGCTTTTCACAATGGAGAGGCATATATGTTTGTGAATAGGCAGCAATATTTAATTAGAGGGATTTAAATGAAGAACAGGATATCAGGGAAGTACTTGTTAGGAAAAGGATATTGGGATGGTGAAGGATGACAGATGATGTGATCAATTTATGGCAGATGATTTGATAAGGGTCATATGGGATGAACTATCCATTCCATTGGAGGGAATATCTAAATTGATAAGAACACAGTTCCATTTGAGTTTTTAATAGAACTATCTAAATATTATTAAATTGTAATCTACGTTGCTGAATTGCCATATTCAGATTATTCCTTACCATGTTGCTGTCATCTTAAAATGGGCTTTTGTGGGTTGGGTTTTTTAAACACTCATGCATTAACAAGTTATCTTTTCCCCATAATATTCCCTGTGTCCTATAACCAAACTAAACTAGTCCTTTTTAGCCCATTTTCATTTTTAACATTTCAGTATGTCTCTCTCATTTGAGTTCCTTTTATCCCGATTATTTTTCTGTGATCACTCCATTCACTTCCTGTAAATCTCACCTTGAAATGTTGCTATTCAATTTATCTTACAAATGACATCAAAACCCTTGGTTTCCTAACCACATTATTCATTTCCCCGTTATCCCCCTATAGTAACATGACTACAAGAATAATTGCTTGCATTGTTACTTCTTTTTAATTTCATCTTTCTCCTTGCCCCACTCCATCATCCCTTAGTGACCTTGTGCCAGTATTTCCCTTGTCTTTTTGGTAACCCAAACCCTATCTCCTGTGTTCAAAGATTTTATGAGGCTTGTACTCATGCTGCTGGAGAATCCTATCTATTTCCACTTCTGTTGCTTTATCTTCCTTTCTTCTTTGCTTATTTCTTTTTCATTAGTATTTGCTTTACTGGATTTTCCCTTCTATCATGTTAAAATTAAATGCTGATTCATTTTGATTTTCTTTGGAGTGAGTAAAGAGATGATCAATTCAATTCAATATGCATTTAAGTCATGTCTAAAGTGTATAGTATCTCCTAATGATTATCTTGAATGTAACTTTTGTTACATAATTATCTTTTTTTGGATAATACTGAATTGCACATTAGGTAGAATTTAAAAAAACAAATAATGGGAACCTCAAATAAATTCTAGAGTGCAAAGCCTTTGAGACTATATACCTTGTAAAATAATCCTTATTTATTCTCACAGCTTTTATGTTAGGAGCTTTTGCTTCAGCAGCCAGAAGTGAAATGATGGTAAATCATGTTTTTCATAACTTGTTCAGGAGTGAAACACAAAAGATAGTTTTACTGGGATATTGTGAATGTCACTCATTTCACTGGGAAAGAGGTTAATCACAGATGAGAATCTGAGCTTTTATATTTTTCCTTTTCATCATTTGAACTTCTTTTTACAGATCCCCAACCAAGTGCATCTTTCAACTTGGGGATTTCTGAAAGCTCCTGGCTATGTTCTTTGCTATTAAGTATTTGGGAGTAATTTGTTCTATATTGAATTGCCTTTTTAAAAAAAATTCTTTGTGATTGTCATACATAAGTGACAAAGCTTTATTTTCCAAGTCTGTGGTCCCCATAACTGAAAGAAGAATTGAGAGTGATTTTCTTTCTCCCCATGGATACATCTTCAGTTTTGTCCTTGGAAGATAAAGAAGTGCCTTTGTTTTATAGATTGTGTGTGACTTTATTATAGCTGTGAATCTGTGTACAAAAGGTGAGTAAAGTATAGTTGCTTCCAGAGGTTAGAGGCATATGGAGGCCCAATGAGAGCGAGTAGCATGTATGTTTTTTGAGGAAAGAATTTCCTTTCCTTTAGCATATAGTGTATACTACGGAAAAGGAAGAGGAAAAAGCCCAGCAGCTTCTAGGGAGAGGTTGGGGTAGATAGAGAAACAAAAGGAAATGGTGCGAAGTTTCATTTGTAACCATCAGAGACTAAGTGACTAGCACAGACCAAACAAATTGTGTCTTGATTAACAAGGGACAGGATTTTCCTTAATGACAAAAAGTCAGTTTAACTTTGCCCTCCCTCAAGGAAATTGGACAAAGTTCCTTTAGACTAACCTTGAGCCCTATAGGGGGAGGGGGGTGAGAGACCTGAAAGTTCTGGGACATTTCTATGAAAGGCAGATTCCCTAAAACATAGGTTGTCAAAGGTTGTCAATTGTAGATCAGTTTCACAATATTCATGAGTTTGGATGGGGGGGCGGAAATTGAGTTTTATTTTCACCAGCTTCTAACTTTAAATTTAACCCATCTTTTTAGTTATTTAAAAAAACAATATTATGAGGTTTTAATGGACTATCAAAACACAAAAATGATTCAGAACCCCTTCTCTAGAATCTATTCAAACTTCCTGGAACTACACTATATAGACTTAAAGAAAATGAAGTTTGAAGGGAAATAATTCAGATCCAGAGCTTACTGACAAGTCTGTTGAAGAACCTATTGAAATAAGCTTCAGGTCAGCTTCTCACCTCTTCCTTTAATGGAGTGGAGACATTTGAAAATTCTGAATGTGCTTCCCAAACCCCATTTCAAACTAAGAAATTTTATTTTTAGTGATGCTTCCATCAATTTAGCTTTCTGGCTATTCATTTCCCAGCAATTATAATGCCTTTCCATTCTGCTTAAGGCCTGAAAAGAGACTAGGTAGAGGTACTGACTGCAACTTTGGTCATCCCAGGAGAGGTAGGTGTTACTGGTTTAAGTGGGATTAAGTGAATATGGGTCTAGGGGAGATGGAAGAAGGTTGAGCCTGTCTTATTCTGACAGGCTATAAAATATTAAGTCACTGATCCCATCTGAAAGGACACAGGACTAACTATATGACCATGGAGCCAAGGAAAGTATTTGAGTACCCTGGCTCTGAGCCTTTTTGATAAAGCAAAGCTTCCTGATATTTTCTAAATTCCCTGGCTTTCAGTAACCTTTCCAAAACCCCCATATTATGTTTTCCATAGTTAAGGAAAATAAGGCAGGAAGATAAGAATGGGAAGTCCTTTATTGTGTCGAGACTCCTTTTCCAACCTCCCTTGCTGCTTTTCAGGTTCTTTTTTAATGAACTGTTTTCCCTATTAGATTGTAAGCTCCTTGAGGGCAGGGACTGTGTCTGCCACACAGTTGGCAGTTAACAAATTCTTATTGATTAACTAACTCTTGGACATTTTTCTGAAGTTTATGCTATCCTCCTCAGAAGGTTTTTAATTGCAAAATACAAAGTGCAAAGAAAACTATTTGGAAAAGAGATATACAGTCAATCTTCAACATTTTTAACTTTCCCACCTTCACCCATTTGGATGATATGATTGGTAACCTCATTTTCACTTTTATGTTGGCAACCTCACACATTTGAGGCTATGTACAACCTCTCCCTTGGTTTTCAGAGGGTGGACAAGGTAGAGAAGTTTCCAGCAATATAGTATATATAACAGTGCCCTCATACTGCATTCTGACACAGTGAAAGGTAAGATTCAGGTTGAAAATGTTTGAATCTTAAGGCCTTATTTGCTATACATTATTTTTGTATATAGATTTCACGTGTTATGAAAAGTGAATATTGTCCTAAATAAGTATTGTTGGGTTTTTTCCATTAAAAAAAGTCAGAGAATTTTGGGGGAAGTAGCAAGAAAAATGATTATCATACTAGCAATTTTGTGCATCGCATTTCGTGAATTGTTTCAACTGTGATATTATTAGCACAATGAATATTATCAGAAATGGTTTGTTATAAAGAATTGTTTGTAGAAAAGTATATTTTTAGCAATCTAGCAAAATATTTCAGTTTTCAGTGGTTACAGATTATAAGTTCAATTTATCAACATTTGCATTTTTTTTACTTTGTGTTGTGTTCTAAGAATATTATCTGCAAAAATAGAGGATTGAGTGTAGTTTTTTCCCATCCAAATGCATAGACTCCATGAAATCTATTGATCCATTGATCACTTGGAGTCTATCAAGTTAAACATCCCTGAAATTTAGGAAAGGAAATAAATTCTAGAATTTACCATGTGTTTTAACAACAATGGTAATAATGATAGCAATTAAGATGTTAGTAGAACTTTAAGGTTTATTAAACATTATCTCATTTTAACCTAACTTCCCTAGGAGAGGAAAGTGTTGTTTTCAGCTCATTTTACAGATGAGGCAATGAAGGCAGAAGATTTAAGTGATTTGCCCAGGATCACAACAAACAAGAGGCAGAAACTGGATGTGAATTTAGGTCTTTGTAACTTTAACACTCTATCCCCTTCAACCTGAAGTATCACATCCCTACAGGGGGGAAAAAAGGTTATTAAGTCACATTCGACTATCTGGCAAATTGCTAAATCATCCTATGGAGATTAATTCCTTTATTTTATTTTTATGTATATGTATATACATATTTATTATTATGTATATACATATTTTTATGATTTTATATATACATATTTTATGTACATATATACATAAAAATATAAAAGAAAGGAATTAATCTTAATTTATATATATATACAGATTTTATGATTATATAGTATACATATTTTTATGTATATAAAAAATATAAAAGAAAGGAATTAATCTCCTTAGGATGATTTAGCAATTTGCCAGATAGTCGAATGTGACTTAATAACCTTTTTCCCCCTGTAGGAGTGTGATACTTCAGATTGAGAACCCCTATGATAGAAGTTTCTCATTATGACTTACTTGAAGAGATCATGGAAGAAATCATCAATTAGGTTTTATTTTGTAACTGAATATTTTGGAAGATTAAAATAATGATCCCATCAGAATAGTAATTATACTATGCTGTTCCTTAAAAACTATGCTTTGAGGTCCCTGGCACATAGTTTAATAAATATCTATTGATTGTTGATGGGGTTAGAAAAGGGAAGAAGGAAAAGAGAGGGTTTGTGGGGGGAATTTGAGGAACATACTGTCTCTCAATTGAACTTTTTAACATGGAAAAATCTATGAATCTGTCCCAGGGGAAAAAATCTGACCAATGGAAAAATCCTGAATTTGAATTAGGAAGACTTAGACTTGAGACCCTCTTTATATTTGACCTTAGACCTGTGCTGAAATTCTGTGTCCCCTTCTCTAAGATGAAGGTAATGTCTACATTAAGGGTAGCTAGGTTGCACAGTAGATAGAGAACCAACCTGGAGTTGAAATCTACATGAGTTCAAATCTGACTTCAAACACTCAGCTGTGTGAACCCTGGGCAAGTCAGTTATTTCTGTTTCTCATAGTTTCCTCTTCTGTAAAATGAGCTGGAGAAGGAAAAGGTAAACCATTCTAGTATTTTTACCAGGAAAGCCCAAATTGAGCGGGGGAGGGTCATGAAGCATCAGATACAACTGAAAAATGACTCAACAATGACGGTACCTGCATTACCTCCTTGCAGTGTTGTGAAGATCAGAGGAGATTTCACATAAGTTGCTTCATAAACTGTAATTTCTGTATGTTATGTATGTTTGCAATTATAGTAAGAGGGGAACTATGCCATAGTGGTTGGGGGACAATCTTAGAATCAGGGTTCAGGAATGTCTCTAATGTAGGAGCATCATAATACTGGGAAAGGCTCTAATTAAGAACTCTGAATTAGAAAGGTTGCTTTTCTGAATCAATGCAGTGACTTTCCATATCATAAGTGCCTCACACTAATGATATAATGGGTCTAGACCAAAAGATAGAGACTATATTCACCATGAATGAATGAACCATAGGTAAGCAAGGAAGCAAGAACAGAACTAAAGGATAGAAGCTAAGGAGAATACAGACGAGAAGGGTGAACAGGAGTAGAGCTGTGTGCTCTCTGGGGTAACTGTGAGTGAAGATATGGACATTTGAAACTAGTGTGTGAATAGAAAATAAGAAGGGCAGTCAGATAAGTGAGCAAGAGGGAAGCTAGATATTTGGATTCTAAGAGAATAAGATTATGGCGGGGGAAGGGAAAAGATAATACATACTCCATTAATGACTACTCCACTAGATTTTAATAATTCGATGAAGGAGACCAACAGTTCTCGAGTTTGAAGATAGTAGATACATATGTTACCATTTCTTCAGGAAAGTTTCATTTGGTCAGTATTTTGATATTCAAGGCATAATCTTTCTTGGTTGAGTTAAATAAAAAGTTAAAAAGAACCCCTGATAAGTGTTGTGGTATCCCTTGTGCCTCTTGACATAGGATTCTCCCCATTTTGTAGATGAAGAATCTGATGCAGAGAAAGAGTAAATGACTTTCCTAGGGTCACACAACTAATAAATGTATGAGGTGGGATTTAAACTTAGGTCTTCAAGTCCAATATCCTACCATTATTTATTGTTGTTTGGTCGTTTCAGTTGTGTCTGACTCTTTGCGACCCCATTTGGAACTTTCTTGGCAAAGATATATATCTGGTTTGCCATTTCCTTCTGCAATTCATTTTACAGATGATTATCTGGGACAAAATCATTCTGTAATTTCTGTATATATTTTTGGTTATGTGTGTTATGTATGTTCACAATATTTGATTTTTATTTAAGTGACTTGCTCCAGTCATGTACACTCCAACTATCTCATACAGGAAAGAGTGGAAGCTCTCCTATTCTTTTGAAGCCAATATTATGTTTATGTTTAAGCATTTTGCTTTGAAGGGGTACCTTCAGCCACAGATGAGTTACCTAAAAGGATCTATCATCTCTGTAGACTTGATGCTATGAAAATTAATTAGAATCTGAGGGAGTGTCAGGAGAATAGGGGGACTTCAGTGATGTTTAAGTCATTACTAATTATGCTTATAGAGTTTTATTAGCTTTTGTTTTCTGGAAATACATTGTTAAGGAAAAAGGCCTCATGAATGAAGAGAGGAAATTTTAATCCCCAGCTAATTCTACAGGGTCACAGTAGCAACAGCCTCCAGACATAGAAGTTTCTTTCATCAGATCAGAGTCCACAGTTTACTTGACCTTCTGACTATCAGAAAATAAATCCTTTATGGTACAAAAAAAAAGTTTCTGCAAATGGAAATGTAGTGATGTCCACATCAACAAGTCATCCAAATATTATTTTAAAAGATTTGGTTTTTATTCAGTTCTGTTTTACACCAACAGCATATATTACAGTTTCAGGAATAATTGACTGTCCATTCATTTTATGTCCATAGGATCAAAGAAGGAAGTGCAGAAAGATCAAGAAACAAATAAACCTGCCGTTTCATCCCCTAAAAGATTGGCAGCTTCAACTACGAAACTTCATTCACCAGGTATTTGGGAAGGGAGCTCATTATCATTTTGAAGAACTCTTGACCTTGGAGATTCCTTTCATCCCAACTCCACTAATGTGATATTGGGAACCCTGAAATATATATAATTCTCAAAAGTCTTCAGTGGCATGTTTTTTGACCTTTGCTAATGTTCAATCTTTCACAGGGCATATTTACTCCTAAAGAATGTGTCATCACTATGTGCCAACATGGGAGAATCTATAGGAAAGATTGCTTTGTCCATAGTATGGGCAAAACATCTAGAATGGAAAAGTCGACACTTTAAAGAAATGACTCCAAAAGCTTAGATTTCCTCTAAAGAAGCCACAAAACTACATATATAAAAAATAGATAATATATGCTGGTTTTTTGGTTATCTAGAAATCATTGGTTTAAATTCACATTTTACCTAACAGTTTTATAGTGTTTGAGATATTTTAAAAATGACATAGATGAATTCTACCAGATGAGCAGGCCTATTGGGGGGCTGCATTCTACAGTACTAGAGGGACTTTCCCACATCAATGAGACCACCACAGTCAGTGGAGTGTTAGAGTATATAAAAGTGTTGTTCAGAAACATTGAGGTTCACAAGTTTTCATAGCCAAAAGAGATTAAAGATACCATGTAACCAAAACCTTTTTTTTGAGAGAAGCGAGTCTCAGGAAATTGTAGGAATTTATTCAAGACCAATTGCTTAGTTGAACCTAAATTCTCTGCCTCTTTCCCTTAGATAACATTGAGTGTTTTATTTATTTGGTTAGTTTAGCTTTAGCCAGAAAACTTCCTTTTGTTTTAACCCTTATGATACTAACTCACATTTATATACTATTTTGCACTTTGTAATGGCATTGTTAGAAAGGAAGGGTAAGTATCCATACTTCATTAGATGAAGAAGCTAAGGTTCTGAGTGGTGTCAAAGCTGGGTTTGGATCCCAACTTTGCAGTCCACATTTCATCTTAAGTATTACAAAGTAAACATAATTTGTGTTTTGTCTCAATTTTAGAGCTTGTATTTTCACAGGACAATAATTTTGAAAATTAATTCTCATTGTCAGAGATGGGGAGTTATAGAAAATCATGCTGAAAATTTTCATCTTCTCAAGAATCTATATTTTGACTTATGGATTTGTTTTGTTGCTTACTAAATAGGCATTTAATAAATGCTTGTTCACTGACTTGCAGGGTTTTGGTTTATTTTTGCTCCAGCTAACAGCTTATTTTCCTTTTCTTTTGTATGTTTCTAATTAAAAAACTGAGGACAGTCCAAAGAAATTCATTATTTGTTATGTTCTAGTCAATCAACAGTTAGTGCAAACTGCCTGAAAAGATTTTAAAGCTTTATAGATTTAGAGCCAGAAGACACCATAGGTGTCATCTAGTAAGATGAACTAAGTGAGACCCAGAGAAGTAGTCACTTGTACAATGTCATTTTGGATATTATGAAGGATTTACATGATATTTTGAAGAGGATTTAAAGTTTATGTTCATAATATCAATATGTTATTGTTAAATTTATGTAGATCAATGTTCCATTAAAGAGATAGAAGTGATGAAACTTGAAGAATGAGCTCTAAGATACCTAGAAACTCCTGTTCAACTCATAGGTTTTGTGATTCCCTGATGCTAATAGAAATTCTAAGGCCCTTTGTTTTTTCCATTTATCCCTCCAAAGAATGGAAAAGTGCAGAAGCTGCTGGGGAAAAATCCCTTGCTTATTTTTCAAATTTTATTTATTTTTAGTTTATGGAATAAAACATTTCTTTATCATAATAAAAAAGATTGCATGAGAAACTGCAAATCTATTATAGACAATTTGCTATTCTTTGTTGTTCTTAAAACTATCTTGATGTTACTATATGATGTTCTCTTGATTCTGCTCGCTTCACTTCACCATTTTGTGCAAATCTTCTCATTCCTTTCTAAGATCACTGAGCTCATCAGTTCTTATAACCCAATATTATTCCATCACAACCATACATCCAACTTGTTCAACCATTCCCCAGATGATATTTCTTTACCACTAAAAAGAGAGCTTCTATAACCATCCCATTCATATTCAAAATTATAATTACAATATCTGAATTTCCCTTGTCTTATTTTTACTCACTATATTATTTCTCAGCCTCTCCTTTTACTCTTTCCCTACTCATCCCACTCTTACTTATTAGAAAGACTACCAAGTATCCTGGTGATAAGAATTCTTCATATTAAAAAGTTAAAGATATCTAGAAATTGAATATGAATCATTTGAATTTTCTTTTTTCTGATTTAATTTTTGTTACATTTTAAGTTCTAAACTGTCTCCTCTCTCCTTCCCCAGCCCTACTAGAGAACACCATTTGATGTGTGTTTGTGTGTACGTAAAACTATATTATGTATACCTTCTGTTTATCAGTTCTTTGGTATGGTTTGCATCTTCCTTCATAAGTTCTTTATAGTAGATTTGGGCATTTATAATACTCAGAATAACTCAATCGTTCACAATTGTTCTTCAAACATTACTCTTAATGTGTCTAAGGTTCTCTTGGATCTGCTCATTTCTTTCTCCATTATTTCCAAGCTTTCCATGTTTTTCTTAAAATCCACCTGCTCATATTCCATCACAATCCTATGCTATGATCTGTTTAGCCATTCCCCATCATTTATGGAGTTTCATTAAACTCTGGATACACTGAATAATATCTCCTGCTTCCCTCTTGTTTCTTCCTCCCAAATTAAAATAGCAATGTAAACAAAGTCTTATAGAGCATTTACTATGTGTCGGGCATCTTATTTGATGCTAGCAACAACCCTGGGAGGGAAGAACTATTATCATCCTTATGTTACAGATGAGAAAACTGAGGCAAACAAAATGCAGATCACAAAGCTAATAAAACACTATATATCTGAACTCAGATTTTCCTGACTGCCATCCAGCTGCCCCAAATTGAGTGGGGTGGGGTGGGGAAGAGTCCCTTCTCAGCATCATTTCTTCTTTGTAAAATGGCAGAATTGTTCTATCTGGCTTCTTAGGTCCATTCTGGTTCTAGATGTAGAATTCTAGGATTTAGGTTACATGTGGTCACTCAGCAGCTCTGCCCCATAGGGTCCTTGATCATTCCTCAGGAGTCTTTTTTCCTTCACTTCTTTCTCCTTCACCCATCATCCTAGTCAGCCAGACCTCTGGCTCCCAAGGAAAACCATTCTTGCTGTTCCTTTCCCTATCTTAGCAAAGAGCTTACAAAGACAGGAAAGGAAAAGTTGAAAGGGTTTGGGAAAGAGACAAGGACTATATCTGAAACCAAATGGCAGACTTTATCTGGAAATGAAGTTAGATGGTTTTAATGAAAGTCCAACCTCAAAAAATTCCTATTCCTAGCTACTATATTGAATCATGGTGGTGAGGAAGATGTGTGCCAAGCTGGAAAACACTTTATTTTCTTCCATAATTTTGAGATTAGTGGATTTTTTTGAGATGGAAAACTGACAAAGTTTTAGCATTTATCTGTTTCTTCTTCCCATTTGAGGGGTATTTAGGCCTCCGTATTGCACTGTTTGGTTCTTTTTGCTAAGTCAGCGTCTTGGCTATAAAATTATGAAGTATTTTCTTCCATTTAAAATTCTGGGAAGGGAGAGGAATCCTTAAAAATGAATATTTTATAAGCTTTTTTCCCTTTACAGGGGTTATGCTTTCCCAGATGCACAGCTTTGGCACGCAACTCACTCATTTTTAGCTTCCTTTCCTCTCTGGCTGCTGGCCTCTCCCTGGAGGCCAAAAGAGATATAAGGACAGGGACCACCATATTTCATTTCCTCCTGCAGCTAACTAGAGGCCAAGAGATGGCAGATAGAGATGCCACAGAGGGAAATATAAATCACCAAATGAACTTACTGGGGGCTCACTCCCAAAGTAGCGGAACCTGTCAGTGACATGAGCCAAAATAGGCTGCTTACTATTACTCACTATGTCTTTGCACAGACTGTATCACAAGCTTGGAGACACCCCTTCCTCACCACTTCTCTAGCCTTCTCTAGGGCTCAATTCAAGTATCTCAAGAGACTTTGTGGAGATCTTTTCTGACCCTTCCCAGCTGCAAGTGCTCCCCTTCCTCCAAAATTCTCTTGTATTTACATTGTGTTTTATTTCATGCATCCATTCATACATTATTTAATTCTTACAGACTACTTGTGCCTGACCAGTGGTAGAGGTTTCCAAGCTTGTATTGATCTGATCAGCCATGACAGACACAGTGCATCTTGATTCCAATGTAGTGATATCATGCGTTGGTCTTTTTTGAGCATTAATGGAGAACCATTTCCTGCATATTTTGCATGTGTGTAGATATTATTTCCTCTCACAGAATATAAACATTATGAAAGCAGGGATTTTATCTGCTTTGAGAGCAGGAATATCATCCAGTATTATAGTTGACCCATTTTGTTGTTATTCAGTCCTTTCATTTATATCCTATTCTTTGTGACCCCATTTGGGGGTTTTCTCAACAAAGATAATGGAGTGGTTTGCTATTTCCTTCTCCAGTTCATTTTATAGATGAGGAAACTGAGGCAGAGTTAAGTGACTTGTCCAGTGTCACACAACTAGTAAGTATCTGAGGCCAGATTTGAACTCATGAAGATGAGTTTTCCTGATTCCAAGTTCAATGCTGTATCTACTGTGCAATTCATTTTCCTCTTGGCACATATAAAAATGCTTGTTGGTTGATAAAAACACAAGGAGAATTTTTTCACACCTCTCTAATGAACAAAAAAAGATAGGAAGAATAAAAGGTTAGATAGTTAATTTAAAATAAAATGTTTCCTTAATAGATTTCCCTTTCAGTTTCAGAGATAGATTTAACCTCACAACCCTTGCAAGTCACTCTAATTGGTGTTGATTCTCATGAAGCTTCACATATTTAAAAAAACAGATCAGTTGCCAAAATCTCCTCAAGCAACAGTTTCCCTCTTCCCCTTTCTTTTTAACCTGTAAATTATATAAGAATAAGATCATAGGTTGTTAGATATTCTTCTTATTCAGCTTCTTTTGTTGTACAGAGAAGGGAATGAGATCCAGAGGGTGAGGTAGCTTGACCAAAGTCACACAACAGTGAGTGACAGAGCTGGAGAGTGGGGGATAAATTAGCATGGATGAAGTTGGTCACTATATTCCATGTATCATGCATTATTCTCAGTGTTTTGTGGTTACTTTCTGTCACTGACAAATGGTGAAACTAAGGCTTGGAGTCATTAGATGCCTTATCTAAGGTCACATAGGTAGGAAATAATGAACAAGGGATTTGAACCTAGGCTTTATGATTGTGCTAAGCATCTTATCCAAGCTTATACAGTCATTTTTCAGTAACGTCTGACTTTTCATGATCCCACTTGAGATTTTCTTGGCAAAGATATTGGAGTAATTTACTGTTTCCTTATCCAGCTCAGTGTACAGATGAGGAAACTGAGGTAGAAAGGATTAAGTGCCATTTTCTTCTCCACCTCGTACAGACGAGAAAACTGAGGTGGGGTTGTGCCCAGGGTCACATAGCTAATTCATGCCTAAGAACAGATTTGAACACAGATCTTTCTGATTGTAGACCCAGTGCTCTGTCTCCTGTGTTACCTAGCTGCCCATTCTTTCCAAAGTAACATTTTGCTTTTCCTTATCTTATAGATCAGAAAATCCTATAACTTAGAGTTAGAAAGGATATAACATGTCATTGATTTTACAGATGAAAGTAAAATGACTTCCATGAGTTTATACAAGTTTACAAGTAAAACATTCAAACCAAGGTTCTCTTACTCCAAATTCTGTTTTCTATAGTGTACCCTGTGCCGGTATTCTTGAGATGAAGTGAGAACTATAAAAGTTTACAGAAAATTTAAGTTAGTGTTAATAGGAATGAACTGAAGCAAAATTATTGTTAAAAACCTCAGTAGGGAAAGGTTAATAATAGTTGACATTTATCTAACACTCTTAAGATTTGCAAAGGCATTAGACATATTATAAGCCATTATCTATCTCTGTCACTTATTACCCATGTAGTAAACACCTATGAGTAAATTGTTAACCTCTGTGCTCCTCATCTATAAAATAGGAGAGCTGGTCTAGAAAATCTCTTAAGATCTTTTTCAAATCTAAATCTTTGGTGACCAAAATCAAGTGTTCACAGCCTCCAAGGTCACTAGATATTCCAGAACTGCTTTACTAACCAGAGGACATCTAGATCAAATCCCTAATTATATAGATCAGGAAACTGAGGCTTAGAGTAGTTAAATTACTTCCTTTTATTTTTGTTGGCAACAATGTGTATAGAGTGCCAGACTGGAGTTGGAAAGACTCCTCTTCAAGAGTTCAAATCTGGGGGTGGCTAGGTGGCGCAGTGGATAGAGCACCAGCCCTGGAGTCAGCAGTACCTGAGTTCAAATCCAGCCTCAGACACTTAATAATTACCTAGCTGTGTGGCTTTGGGCAAGCCACTTAACCCCATTTCCCTGAAAAAAAAAAGTTCAAATTTGACCTCAGAAACACAGCAGCTATGTGTCAGACACATAACAGCTAAGTGACTTTAGGGAAGTCACTTAACTCTGTTTCCCTAATCTGTAAAATGAACTGAAGTAAGAAATGGCAACCCATTCTAGTAACTTTGCCAAGAAAATCCCAAATGGGTTATAAAGAATCAGACACAACTGAAACTACTTAACATCTTCTCAAAAACCCAGGTTTGCAACCAAGAAATCTTTGATTTTTTTCCCTTTTCAGAACCTTCACTTATACACATACACACATACACACACACACACACAGAGCTCCCCCCCACATACATATGTTCTATATCACAGTGTTTCAATTATTCATTCCTTTCTATCCACTCATACTGTATCCACCTAGTTCAGACCTCATTACTTCCTATTTGAATTGTTTTAATAATCTTATTAACTAATCTCCTTTAGTCTCTCCCTTCTCTAATCATAGTATTCTACTTAATGGAGTAGCCTAAGCATATCACTCCCCTGCAGAAATATCTTCACTTAAAATGAAGACTCCTTGACCTGGCAATTTAAAACCTTCCAATCTAGGGGATATTTTTAAAAAATCATTTTGTATGTATAATATTTTTCCTCCATTAACACGTTGTGTTCTACTATCCAGTAGAATATGAGCTCTTTGAGGGTGGTGATTTTTTTGTATTTTTGTTCCCTTACCACCTAGCGCTGTATTTAGCACCTGGTAGACATCTTGTTAAATACCTGTTAATAATAATAAAAATACTGACTAGTCAGAGATGAAGATAGATTTTAGATGGAAAAACAAATTTCAAAAACCTGTTTGCCTAAATAAGAAAAGGTACATTACCACATGGAGCCCTGAATTGCCTTAGTTCCATTTCTAAAATTTTATTTCCTAAACAAAAAGAATGTGATAGTAGAAAAAAATCTATAGGCCTTTTTCTGAATTCCTTCTCCAAAACTTATAGTTGTTCAATTTTGGGCAAGTCATTGAACTTTTCCAGAGCCTCAATTTCCCTATCCATAAAATGAAGATAATATACCACCCAATTCAGTGTCCCTAGAGGAGGGAGGATAAAAGGCTGACTCGGACATCAAAACATAGGTTCAGACCCACCTCTGATAACCTACTAGCTATATAACCTTAAAGTCACTTAATTTCCCAGAGCTTCAATTTCCTCTTCTTTAAGATGAGGAGGTTGGAGTAGAAAGCCTCTGAGATTATTTCCAGCTCTGAAGACCTATGAGCCTAAGCTTGAAAGTGCCATGGAAATATTATTCAAGTTTAAAATACTGTTTCTTGCATTACCTAAAATACCCTAAGAAAGTCTCTCCTTGCAGATTCTAACCAGAAAGAAATTCCAAGCAACTAAAACTCCCAGAAGGCAATGGTGTTTATGTGACATCCAAAGTCTGGTATTTAAAATATAGGTGATCTAAAACTTTTTTAAATATATAATCTTTAAATAGGAGGTAAAATGTGGACCTTATATACAAGTGTCAATAAAAGGCTGAATATGGGTTTCCTAATCAGAGGAGCATAATGACCCCATCATCGAAGCAAATACTTAGGCAGCTAAGGAAACACAAAGTTCTTTTTGGGTTGTCCATTCCTATTAGATCATATTCAGACCCATTAAAGAAGGGGAAATTGGCTATTTCTTGTTCTTACATCAACTAAAAGACATCAAATTCAATGAATCACAGCACCCACTGTGTTTGTGCTTTTAAAACTTACTAGAGCCCAGAGATGAAAATATCTTCCAGGGATTAGCTTAAATGTACCATGCTCAAATCAGATTTTATTATTTCCTTTATATTTCCTTTTGGGGGCAGCTAGGTGGCTCAATGGATAGAGCACTGGCTTGGAATTAGAAACACTGATTTTCATGAGTTTGAATACACTTAGTAGTTGTATGACCCTGGGCAAGTCATTTAACTCTTTTTGCTTCAGTTTCATCATCTGTAAAATGAACTGGAGAAGGACATGGCAAATTTCTCCAGGGCCTCTGCCAAGAAGATCCCAAATATAGTCACCAAGACTAAAACAATTCAAATACAAAATCATGTTTTCCTTATGTTTCAAAAAAGATGTTTTTCATTATCAGGACCTTAAGCAGCTGGTACAAACTAATTACATTAATTAAAACACTCAATTACTTTTAAAAGCACCATAACAATAATCAAATGGCAAACCAGTCATCAAAGAAAAAATATACCCTTGGGAATAAATGCCAGCAACCAGTGCATTGCTGCCCCCTTGAAGTAACCCCAAGGAACAATAGTCTTAACATTGTGCCTTGTATCTAAGGGCAGACAATAAATTGGGTTTGTTTTTGTTTTGTTGTGGCTCTGGTAGAATTAAAATAATAATTAACATTAAAATTGGTTTGTATTCGACAGGAGTGACTTCTCTAGAATCTGACCTTCCTTGCTGCTATAAAGGTAGCAGGAATTCCTGATTCTGCTTTCCTAGTATTTTAATAATCTGAGGCATGATGTGTTTAAGGAACCATTTCAGTCTATTGCCTCTTACTCAAAAAAAGAGCTCTTTGGTGGACTTTTGTTTTTCTTTTTAAAAAGAAGAGGACGTATTTAATTAAAATCAGCATATACTTATTAAATTAACAAGAAGTGTGCTTTTATCAATTAAGTCATTGTTTTTTTAAAGTATGATGCCAGTGGGACTATCTTTGCATGTAAATGGAAAAAAATAAAAATTTTTTAAAGAGTATCCTTCCCTCAAAAAGGGTGACATGTATTCTCATCAGTGAGATCCTAGTAAAGACACTGTAAAGATGCTTCCTCTACTTAATCAGGCATCCCCCTACCTGGTCTTTGTCTATATCTTGAACACACATATATATACAGGTGCATATTGTAGAGAAAAGAGCACAGGAGAAAAGAAAGAGGAAGGGGTGGATATTTGTCACAATATAGTTTATTATTATGCTGTTAAATGTCTGTGTTGTTTCCTCTGGTTTGGGTACAAAACAGTGTTTATCTTCTGAGTATGAGTTTTAAGTTTAAGACTCCATTCATTCTAAGCATTATCATTTACATGCAATTACTAACTACATGATGTGATGCATGATGCCTCCAATAATCTAGGCAGAGAACAGATATTTCCATAAAGAGATATTTAACAGTACATTGGCAGCATATGCCAAATGGGAAATAAAGGAAACAATCACTACTCACAGAACTCATGGCAGGGTAAGAAAGAAGTGCCTGTGGGGCCAGGTATGTAGAAATCAAAAAAAGTCTTCTTGGAGGAGATGGGATTGGAGATGAGCCATAAAGGAGAAGTAGAATTTACAAAATTGGAAAAGAGAAGGGTGCCCTAACACCATACTACAATTCCACTTCAGATCTAGGTTCATTTACCTTTCCTCTATCTGACATATTTTCAGAGAATAGAGATTTGGGGACAAAAGAAGAAAGGAGGGAACATTTGGGGGGTGTTGGAATACCTCAGAATGAGAGTAGGTGGGAAGTTATCCATCACTGGATGCTTTGAAGAGGAAACAAGGTGAGGTGATCCTCTTGGTTAGAGATGTTGAAGAGAAGTTTTCAAGGATGGCTAGACTAGATGGTTCCGAGGTTACTCTCTACCTTTGAAATTTTGTGATTCTGAAGTTTGTGGAAAGTGAATTGACCTGCATTGAAATGATATTGCAAGCCTTCTCCTGAAACATCAATATATAGGAAGAATCTTAGATCCATTTTTAGCTACATAATACATTTTGAGGATGGGGCTTCATTGAGTACAAGAGGGGGTTTTTCTTATTGTATGTCAGTTTGGGTTTTTGTTTAAAAATAAGGTCTTATATTTGAGCTCTCTGCTTGAATTCCAGTTACCATTTTCTGTTACAGATACTATTATCAGGTGCTACCCTGAAAAACTTAAATTTAGTAGGCATTTATGAAGTTCTGCTGTGTGATCATCAACATGTTAGGCACCAGGGACTTAAAGACAAAAAACTATAGTACACTACCCTACCCTCAAAAGAGTTTACATTCTCTTGGGAGGAATTAACTTGTAAACAAATAAATGTGAATTGTATATAAAATAAATACAAAATAATTTTGTGAATAGAGCCGTGAGAACTGGGAAAAATCAGGAAAGTTCTCTGGATGTTTGAGCTAGCCCCAAAGATCACTAGACTTCCAATTGTTACAGAGAAGGGGAAGTATTCCAGACATGAAGGAGGAACCAGTGCAAAGAAATAGAATTACATTAAGAAGCCTTTTGGCTGGATAATAGCATACAAAGAAGGTGCAATAGATAATCAGTTCCAATCAGTTAGATTGGAACCAAACCTACATACAGATAATCACCATCATATATACTTTTTTGAGAGTCATTTTTTCCATTAAAAATGGGAATTTTATGTAAGTAGAAAGGGGATTAGTGATAGAGAGCCAATAATCTTTTTTAATAGCTGGCTCTAATCAATAAAATCTGCAATAAAAGAATTAGGATTTCATCATTTCATTCATCAAGATTTATTTAAGTGCTTATTGTATGTCATAAGCACTAGGAATATAAGTACATATAAAAAAACTGTTCAAAAATACCATTTTCCCGAGTTTAGTAAGCACCTATTACCCATACAGTTGATAAAATTTAAAATTGCAATGTTTGGAGAAAATAAAGCACTTGGACCATCCTGATTGGTAGCTCAGACTTTGAAATCCTCAGTGGGCCTGATGGGTAGAGAGAAAAAAAGTCTGCATATCTATTTAACCCTAAAATCTCTGATCAAAGGAAAAAAAGGTAATGGACATAATTTAAAACAAAAATTCATCTCTGTCCTCCAGAAGCTCCCAGTTTAATATTTTTTGTTCCAGCATGTTCAGATGCCACAATCAAGATTATTTTGGGGGTTTTTTTGGGGGGGGGTGCAAGGCAATAGGGTTATGTGACTTGCCCAAGGTCACACAGCTAGGTAATTATTAAGTTTCTGAAGCTGGATTTAAACTCAGGTCCTCCTGACTCCAGTGCTCTATCCACTGCACCAACTAGCTTCTCCAATGAAGATTATTTTTACTATAAATTTAAATTTTTTTTAAAAAATGGCTATAAAATTAAAATTCCTTTCCTTTGTCCCCTAGCAAAAGCTCTCCTGATCTTAAAAGGGGTTCCCAAAATAGCACTGGAGAAATTTGGTGAATTGGGGTTATCTCAAAGATAAAGCAATAGCTCATGTTTGAGGGGTATACTTTGAGTCACTTTTGTTATTTTTCAGTAATAAAAATCATATATTCTTTCTTCCTTTTCCCCTACCTCCCAGCTAACTGAAGCTAGATATACTAGAGGAGAATGCTCTTTAAATCCTAAAGTCAAATGTAGCATAATGCTTTCCATATTATCATTGCATTTGATCTTCACAAAAACATTGAGGCAGATATTATCATCCCTATTTTACATATAAGGAAACTGAGGCTGGGAAAGTTTAAATTAAAAAGTTAAGCTCTTAAGAGTTAGTATCTGAGGCAGGATTTGCAATCAGATCTATTATGACTTCAAGCCAAGGGCTCTAGGCACTATGACACTGAGATGCCAAGCCTTATTTCATGTGTTTTTCCTTATAGGATATCCAAAACAAAGGGCTGTGGTTCCAAGAAATGGTTTTGCCACCAAACCAGATCTACAGGCCAGGGAGGCAGAAAGACAATTTGTTCAGCGACTGAAGGAAAAGTGTGAAGAACAATCTAAGCAGCTCAGCTATATTCAGGGAGAACTGAAAAGGGCCATTCGAGGCTTTGAAGTTTTTGCTGTATCTACTCAACATTTCTTTGGAAAGGTAAGTCCTATAGTCTAAAGTTGGAACATAGTTTTAGATGTTTTATTTTATTTGACTTTTTAAATGACTAAAACAACTTCTTGGGAGCCAAGTTATTCATTCTATTGGGGAAAAATCAATATACAAAGAAGGTTCTCAATCAAGTATAACTGAGAATATAAGGGTAGCCAACAGAGTTCAATTATACTATGTGGGAAAGTTTAAAAAGTGAAACCTGGTATCTCAATGTTGAGATAAAATATAAATGTTTGTTCTCAGCTTCACTGGCACCCAATTAAATCTATCTTTCTTTGCCTGTGGGTTTGATACCTGTGATACTGAGGTAGCTAACAACCTTAGAACATAACCATGATGAATTTTTTCCAGGTAGTTTATAGTATTGACTTTTCTTCATATACTTTATAGTACCTACTCTGTTATTTACAGAAGTTGTGATAATGCCACTTTGAAAAAGATTGTGTGACTTGGGAGATGCAAGCAAAGAACCACCCAGCATGTCATTCATAACTTCATCAAAGAAGGCACTGTACTCTATGAGCAAAGCAGTATTGAAGTGATTCAAAAGAAACAGAAGATACACAAATTTAGAGAACTCAAATATTCACATGAAATATTTGTTTCTGACCTGTGGCAGGACATTGTATTGTTCTCATCAGCTGCAGTCAGACATATTGTAACTTGACTTTTACATAATGATACCATTTTGGTCCTCTTTGAGAACAAATGACAACCCACCAACCAATAATGCTTTGTAAAGTCTCCCTAATAAGAAACTGAGCTAGCCAACCTCATGGTTGAATTTTAAAAAGTAAATGCTGAGCATATGAAATAGGCCTGTGATATTAGATATCAATCCTTCACTAATACTGATAATTGACATTTTATATAGTATGTTAAAGTTTGGAAAATGCTTTGCATACATAAGCTTATCTGAACCCTGTGAGGTACATATTATTATCCTCCTTGTTAGGTATGATTCAAACCCAAGCCTTCTTGATTCCAAGTCTAGCATTAATTAAAACTCTTTGCATAAATGTTTATAGAACTCCCATCTCCTCTCTATCTTCCACTCCCTCCAAAAAAAAGTTCAAAGCTATAGCTTTTCCTGTGTAAGCTCTCTAAAGAGAGATATGTGGTAATGGATGACAAAATTAACATATATAGCTAAAATCTATACCCTAAAACTCAGTCTTATTGATGCAAATCTGGTCTTAGATCCTTACTAGCTATGTGACACTGTGTAAGTCAGCTAACCCTGTTTACCTCAGTGTCCTCATCTGTAAAAAATGAGCTGGAAAAAGGAAATACCATACCACTCCAGTATTTTTGCCAAGAAAACTTCAAATGAAGTCATAAAAGAGTCATACATGATTGAAATGAAATAGTTTCAATCTTCTGCCTTGTTAAAGCCTTTTAGCAAAAATGAGAACAATGCATTTCAGTAGAATATAACCTCATTCGGGGCAGAAAAACATTCATTTTTTGCCTTTGTATATGCTCTGAGCATATACAAAGTCTTAGTGTCTTGCTCTTAATAGTTGCTTAATGTTTCTTGAAAGAATGAGTGAATGAATTCAAACATTTCCTTTCTTGCCCAACTTGGCAGTATGAGGTTGGTGTCTATGTCATGTAAAGACACCCCGTGATTCACAAGTGACATGAACAACTCTAAGCAATTGATAATTGACAGCAATCCAAGACAGTAAGTTTTAAACCAATTATAGATCTGCCTGAAGAGTTTCCTAGAGCTATGAAATTATAAGTCTAAATCACTACCAACAACAACAAAAGAAGGAAGAGATGGCACAAACTTGTGGTTTGCCTTAGTAAAATGTTAGTGCTTTCCCTTGTAGAGAAGGAAAGAGAATGGAGCATCTTTTATGTGTGTGTGGATGTGTTTTACAGTTTTTGAGCTTAATAGACTCTTTTTAAAAAATATTTCTAATGACACTTTAATACTTGATTTTTACTAGATCTATGATTTAATTGTTCACTCAAAATGAAGGAAATTTCTTCTATTAATACAAATTAGCTAGATGGCACAGTGATAAATAGAATGCCATGTCTGTTATCAGAAAACCTAAATTCAAATCCAGCCTCAGATATTAACAGCAACCCTGTGAGGTAGGTATTTTTATTATTCCCTTTTTATGTTTGAGAAAGCTGAAGTAAACAGATGTTAAGTGATTTGCCCAGGGTCACAGAGCTAGCAAGTGTTTGAGGCTGGATTTGAACTTAAGTTTTCCCAACTTCAGACCTAGTACTTTTTCATTGTACCACCTGACTGAATAGAGTCAGCACTCAAAGTTAGTAAGACCTGGGTTCAAATCCTATCTGATATATACTGGCTATGTAACCCCAGACATGGAAGCTTACCTTTCTGGGCCCATGCAACTGAACTGATTTGCATTTTTTTTGTTGTTGTTCAATTGTTCAATTCTTCGTAACTCCATTTTGGGGTTTTCTTGGTAAAAACACTGGAATACTTTGCCATTTCCTTCTGCAGCTCACTTTTATAGACAAGGAAACTGAAGCAAATAAGTTTTAGTGACGTGCCCAGGGTCATATACCTATCAAGTGTTTTGAGACTGGATTTGAACCCAGATTTTCCTGACTCCAAGCCTAGAGTTGTATCTACTGCTAGCCTCAGCTACCAAATGAGTGCTATATAAAAGCTCATCCCCTCCCTCCCCCCTCTATCACAAGTGACTTAATTATGCAAAGGAAGATAAAATCTTTCAGGTGTGGGTTAGAAGTAATATCTGAATACAGACAAGAACTTTTCATTCCTTTACACTATTCACAAAGTCAAGGCTTAATCCAAAAGGATTTATATCTGATAAATTCGGCTGAAATTCAGGCTTGTTCAACCCTCTCACCCTTCTCTGTGGAGTTCGTGGACTCATTGTGCATTCGGCCAGTTAGCATATTGTTTCCTCCATGCTGTGTACAGGTTCAGTGGGCAAGAGTTTTATTTCTCTGCTGCATTACCCAGCTCTTAAATCAGAGACAAAGCATCCTGGCAGGTGATTTATCAGCTTCCCCACTGAGCTTCCCCACATCTAGAATAGTGCTCAATGTGACATTTTAGCAAGATGGATGATGGACATGGATTTAGTTTTCTTTTCACTAAATCATAGCAAGCTACTCCAGACAGGTCTCCTGAATGGTCTTGTCATTTGGTCTTTCAAATCAAACCTTCTTTCCTTTGTCTTTGTGATCTGTTACTATCTCAACAGTATCTCCTCTTAAGTTCTTGCACCCAGGCCAGCAGAAACCAATAAGCAGGTTAAAAATAGGAGCCTGCAGTTGGGGAGAATAAATGGTAATCCACAGGGGTCTTCCGTGGGCCTGCTGCTATTTAAGATGATCGAAGAGAGCTTGCAGGTGATATCCTATTGGACAAGGAAGACGTGTGGAGCTACCAGTGGTACATTGGTGGAAGGGATAGTCTCCTTGAAAAATCAGAAAACTGGTTAGGAATGAACCTAATGGAGTTGAGCAGGGTATGGACCTAAGTTTAATCCCTTTGTAAGCAAGTTAGCTTCACACAGAAGGCAGCTGATGGCACAGGTTTCATTCTTATCATTAGCCAGCTGTCTCAAAGCACACCATTTATAGAGATTTGTTATCTTTGTGTAAAAAAAAAACTCTACATTTCATTGTATGCCTAAGGAGGAAAATGATGATGCATTAAAACATTGAATGAAGCCATGGAAGACGTGAATAATGAGTTATTTCATTTCAAAGTAAGCATGATAATGAGTTCCCTAACCTGGGAGTCTCCCATCTTCATGTATCTGAAGGGCATGGACACCAGATGGTGGCCAACTGTTCTTTATTGCCTTTATCTCCATCTCCAACTCCATCTCCATCTTGGCTTAGGAAAAAACAAAATAAAAACAGATTATATTATGAAAGGTTTATATCAGCTCTAAAATGAACCATATTCATAATGAGTATTAAACAAGGAAATGAGTTACCATTCTTTGGCTATAAATTTAGTGATGAAAGAACTTTGAAAGTCTCATGTTGCATAAGAGGAAACTGAGACCCAGAATTGTTAGGTAACTTGTCCAAGTCATAGAGGTATAATAGCCTGAGAATTGAACTCAGGTCTTTTGATTCCAAACTCATTGCTGTTGAATCTTTTGGAACCAGAAGTATTATAAAGAGAAGCTGTTATTCATTCAGTTTCCCAAAATCCTTATACCTATTTCCATTTTCCCTCTTTCTGTAGAGGCCACCTCCATTCTTCCAGTATCCAGAGTTTATAATCTTATCTCTTCTCTCAGTCTCAACCATTCAGCTGCCAAATCTTGACATTTCTGTCTTTTGAAAAACTTTTGCAACTGTCCCCATCTCACAACTTATAAAACCATTACATTTTTATAGGTGTTCATTATATCTCATCTGGACTATTACAATGGCTTCCTATTTGACTCCTTCATTTAAGTCTATCAACTCCAGCCCTCCATACCAAAGTGACTGTGTCACTCCCCTACTCAATAAACTCTGGTAGCTCCCTATTACCACTAGGATTAAACATAAATTCCTTGTTTGACTTATTGAAATACTTTACATTTTCATTATCATTGTTCTTCTTTTGTACAAAGCAAACTTCCTTTATTGTTCCTCATAGCACTGTGTCTGGAATGCCTTCCTTTCTTACCATAGACTCCCTTACTTTTCTCAAAACTCAGTTTTTAAATGAGATTTTATTGATCCTTTCAAATGGTACTTCCCAAAACTACCCTATATTTATTCTACAAATAATTATATATGCCATGTTCTCTCCTTTGAAAAAAGATAAGCACCTTGAGAATTCAGACATATCATTTTTGTCTGTGTCCCCATCACCCTGCACAGTGCTTTGGACAGAGTAGCCACTGATTATGCACTTAATAAGCAAGTACTTGGTGATTGTCATCTAGGAATTTTTTTTTTCTGATTTGATCTTTCCATATATAATCAACACTCGTTTGTCTGCCTGGGTAAATGGAAATGTCATTTAAATTTATCTTATAAAAAAGGATTCCTGGGGCGGCTAGGTGGCACAGTAAATAGAGTACCGGCCCTGGAGTCAGGAGTACCTGAGTTCAAATCAGGCCTCTGACATTTAATAATTACCTAGCTGTGTGGCCTTGGGCAAGCCACTTAACCCCATTGCCTTGCAAAAACCCTTAAAAAAAAAAGGTGTGGGGGGGGATTCCTGTCACTAGTGTCTTTCCTACTAATGTCTCCCTTCCATCTAATCTATTTATCTTGTACATGGGCTGGTTTATATTTCTTTTCTCACCTATTAGGATGTAATCTTCTCATGGGCAGGGAAGTTTCTGGCTTTTACTTTGTATTGCCAGTGCTTAGCAAAGTATAAGCATAATAAGCACTTGATGAATATCTGTTGATTGAGAGTGAGTGGGTCCTACTACAATTGAGTAAGGACATGAAATGGAAGTAATACCTGTCTTTCCTGAATTATAAGACAGTTTAAGGATTAATATACTAATGTAAATGTTTTGAAGTTAATAAACAGATTTTGTATGTTTACTATTTGCAAGTCTTTGTGCTAAATGATATTAATCCTGATCCTGGGAAGCTTACCTTTAGTTGCCTTTCTTTGAATCACTCCTCCGACCTACAGTTTCCTCAGCTATTAAATGAGGATGTTGGACTAGATGACCTCAAAGGTCCCTTCCTGCTCCAAATATATCATCCTATGACATTAATATGCTATGCTGTATTCTAGCTTGACCACTTTTCTTATCCACCAGATTGATGATGATGATGATGATGATGATGATGATGATGATAATTGGTGAGGAGGATGAGGAGGATGCAATACTGATGATTGATCTTGATGTAGTGATAATGTTGGTGATGAATAGCATTTATATATAGCTCTTTAAGATTTCTAATGTACTCTACTATATTATCTTGCTTGGTCTTTTCAACATCCCTGTCATGTAAGGTACCATTATTATTATTCCTATTTTTGTTGTTATTGTCTGTCATTTTAGTTATGTCCACCTCTTTGTGACATTATTTGGGGTTTTCTTGGCAAAAATGCTGGAGTTTACTGTTTCCTTCTCCAACTCATTTTACAGATGAAGAAACAAAGGCTGAAAGGTTAAGTGACTTGCCCAGGACCATAAAGCTAGTGTTTTGAGGTGGGATTTGAATTTGGTTCCTGACTTGAGTACAGTACTCTACTTACTGATTTCACAATAACAAATCTTCCCTCGAAGAATGATGATTTTTTTTTTCAGTACTGAGGCCTTTCCAAAAAATATGCTCTCAGTCTTTAAACAGGCAGTTTCTAAACTGCCAAAGAGATTCTAAAAAAAATGGCAATTTCTATGGAATAAGCCTATATAGTTTTCAAGGGGACTACTTCGAAAAAGGCAACATTCACTTGGATGTATAAGTTCTATCGTATTTGTTTAAATCCATATATTAAAAGTACAAGTAGCCATCAAAAATCTGAGCTAGACTTATCTTTACCTCCAGAAATTTGTTATATCAGCAGAATCCTGGATCCTAAGGTAGGAAAATTAAAGGAAGAATATTAGAAAAATATAAAGTATGTGAACTTTGAAATAATCAGGAAAGAAGAAATGCCAGCAAGTTGACTCTTGTCTTGGACAGACTGGAGGGATATATTGGACTGAGATACTTCTCAACAAGAGGGATTACCTCATGGAAATTCTTTTTCTACTTGATACCCTATAACTTTTCAGATATGTGGATGCCTGCCAACTACCCAAACTGAAGTGTGGGAAGACTAAAAGATGTTTTAATCCCAGCTTAAAGATTTCAATTTTGAAATTCTGTATAAATGTAATCTGAAAAATGACTTTTAAGTCAAGAACCCCCAATTAGCATTCAATTAGTGTCTTTTATAGGTATTAAAAACATTATTCCATTTTACACATACCAAAAGAAAGTGCCAAACCAGACTTGAATCCAGAAAGACCTGGGTTCAAATCCCAAAACTGATACATATTGGCTATGTGCCTTGGGAGAGTTATTTAAACTTTTGCTGCTGTCAGCAACTTTCAGACATATCATTTCAGACATTTCATACTAGGTCTGAATTGATAACAGGGAGTTTCTTCATTTGGAAGGTTATAAAAATCACACATCCAGAGCCCAGCTCTATCTCTAGAATTACATTTGAGATTAGGAATTACATAGAATGTGAGAAGAATAGAAATAGAAAAATCAAAATGCTATGCCTAAAATGCTCTCCTTTCCCACCTCAGTCTCAAAATTCTTGGATTGTTTCATGGCTGCTCAAGTCCCATTTTGGTAGGAAGCTGTCCCCTCAGAGACAAGTGCTTTCATCTTTGAAATTGCATTCCTTCTATTTTGCATTTGTCTCTCAGGTAGGGTCCAGAAGTATGCTGGAGAAACAAAAACTAGCTCTCAAGAGTCAATTGTTAGAGTTTTAGTGTAAACATTTATGCTTCTGAAATCAGCAAATTGCTACAAATCAGGGTGTAATTTAATGTTTTGTTAATTATCTAGACTCAAGAAAATGATGGAGGAAAAATGTTAATAATGAAGATTAAACTTGAAAGTGTCTCATAGGTACAGATTTTTAAAAAGCCAGTTGTTCAACATTTACTAGCACAGCATGTATCTAGTTATTTTTGCATTTCCCTCATTAAAATGGGGACTCCCTGAGGGCAGAGAAGTTTTTAGTCTCTTTATACTCCCAGAACTAAATATAATATCTGACATGTAATAAATATTTAATTGTTGATTGTACGTATTACACACACACACACACACACACACACACACACACATTAGGCTAAACATGTGATATCATTGTGGGAAATACCTGCAATGGAAATTCACCCTACTATTGAAGATCAGCTACTGTTTTAACTTAAAAATCTTTTTTTTTAACTGTTACCCCAGAACATTGAGAGATTAAATGACTTCTTCAGGTTCAGTGTGGTATTTTAGGCAAGTTTGAACCCACATTTTTCTGATCCCAAGACCAGTCTCCCATCTACTATGCTCTGTCTCATTATTTTATATTATAGGATTAATAGGATCTGTTATAAAATACATGTTATTATAGCTAGCATTTATATAATTTCCAGCATTTATATGGCACTTTAAGATTTATAAACTATGCTGCAAATATCATGTTTGATTCTCAGAACAATCCTGAAAGGTAAGTGTTATTATTATCTGCATTTTTAGAATCTAGGAAACTGAGGCAATAGAAATTAAGTGGTTTGCTCATTGTCATGCAACTACTCCGTGTTTGACTCCAAGTCCAGTCACCTACCTGTTGGCTGTTGTTGACAAGCTTGTAGAATATACAGGTGATATTTGGAATACATTGGGAAGACATCAGAAATCTTTGAGAAGAAAGCAGAGTTAAGCATAAAAATATATATACAATGACTTCCACAGTGTAATAGAACAACCATCCTATAAAACATTAAAAAAGAAAAGAAAAATTACAAAAGTCATACCTGGAAACAAAAAAGAAATATAAGAAAATGCACTTATTCCAATTTCTTAAAGAGGTCAGACATCTGCTGCTATAGAACATTGCCTATATTTTCAGGAAAAAAAAAACATATTTCTTATATGTAATGACTAAGGGAAAGGAAGAGGTAATCAAATTAGGAGAAATTTTTGTTATGGAAAAACAAATGATAGCAATACATATTTTTTTAAATCTATAAGTAATCATGAAGGGAGGGGCAAGTCTAAGAGAAAAATAGGCTAAAGGCTAGATTAAAAATTGTTATATTTTTATCCTGTGAATCTCCATTTCTTGACACAGGACTGCCATGAAAATGGTCAGCTGTGATACAACACTTCAGTCAGAATTAGGAAGGAATTTTGAGATGTCATCTTTAAGTGCCAACACCAAACTGGTACTTGAGCTAGTTCCCGGCAGGTCTGGCCCCTGGACATTTCACGGACAGGCAGACCATGGGCCAGGTAAATCTGCTGTGAGCTACAGTTGCTGAACTCTGAGTGGTACATTAATGAGTGTGATTCCCAGAGACTCTCACTTCTGCTGTTAAAGTTGAATTTTTCATCATCTTGTTGGCATGTCCTGGGAAAACCACAAGTGCTTGTTGATCTACTCTTGAGCACCCTCTAGTGTCTGGAAAGCATAGGACCTAAGTCATTGCTTCAATAGTGTACAGGTACCCATCACTTTTACAGAATAAAAATAGTTCTGAAAAACTTGTGTGGGTTAACTCTGGAGTTGGGGAATGAAGGATCTCCTATGAGACATGAAAAGGATAGCAATTGAGAGGATGGAAAGAATTCTATTGGTTTACATTGGGAATAAGAGAAGGTCTGGCTTCATTTTGATTCATCTTTAATTGGTTGTGGTGCCTAATGTAATGAGGTATTGGAATGAAAAAAGCAATGAATTTGGGCCAATTAGTCAACCCTGATTTCTATATTTTAAGCACTTACCATGTATCAAGCCACCCCTTCATGGAGGTAGAAGGTCCATAGGTATTACACATTGTACATGTTTGGGGTCTTTTTCAATATATTGATCAGTTTTTGCTGATTTTTTCCTCTATTTTTGGTTCTTAAAAATGCTATTTGTTATGTGATGGCTTTCTCTGGGAGAATAAAGGAGAGTAGGTAGAATGGATACTGGTGATAACTATGGTGATGTAAAAAAAATATAAGTGATCAATAAAAATGTATTTTAAAAATAAAAATAAAGAATAATTTTAAAAGGGAGGCTAGTTAATGAATAATAAAAATCAAAGGAATATTTGTTTAGATGTTGATAAAAGCAATGTGAATTAGCAGGAAATGACTGAAATGAAAACTGAGGATTCTAACTATGGCTGGCAACTAGCTTTCTGTGAGATAAGTCAGTTGATTTCTATGGGCCTTAGTTTACCCCTTATTAAAATGAGAGGATTAAATTAGAGGATGGTTTCATTTCAGTTCTGAAATTCTGTGATTTTAAATGAATTGCACTGTGTTAGGCTCTACAGAAACACTTTCACAAAGTTGTTAGGAATAGGATTTTTGTTTTTAATTGTAAAGCATCATATATTTTTTTATTCTGTAGTCCAGTGGATTGGATAGAAGTTTGACCTCAGAGAAAAGAAGATCTGGTTTTAGGTTTGGCTTCTGTCACAAACTAACTGTGATCTGGATATAAGGTCACTACTAAGTGAAAGGGAAAATCTTGTTACTTGTCAGTACCCCCAGCAAAATTCTAAGATGCTAAGTTGCAAAAATGATAGCTACCTGCATTGGTAGAGTGAGTTATTTCACCAGGGAATTGGTTCCTTTAACCAGGGAAGTCACAGTTTCAAACAAAAACAACAACCAAAAAATACCCCCCTCCCCAGCACATAAGGATAATGACTTGCACAGAAGAGGAAAATAGCAAAGAACTTGGTACAAAATAGGCACTTAATAAATCATAAATATTCCACTTTGAAAGAATAAATCAGAGATCTCTTTGGGGGAATGTCTATGTTTTCTTTCTTACCATGACTATTATGGAAATATATTTGAATGACTGCACATTGTTATCAAATTGCTTGCTTTCTCAGTGAGGTGGCAGGGTTGGATAGGAAGAAGAGAGAAAATATGGAATTCAGAGTTTTAAAAGTAAAATGTTATTAAAAATTGTTTTTATATGTAATGAAGGGGAAAATAAAATATTAAATAAGTAAAAATAGAATAATTTAAAAAGGAATGAATCGATGAATGTTCATGAGTGAGAAAAAATAATTTTATAATTGTAACAAGTAAATCTATAGCATAATATAACAACATGGAACAGCCCTTTTTTTTTAACTGTTTGGTAAAGACAGACCTTCAGGGCTGTCTCAGTGCTTTATTGGATCAGGGAACCCCAATATTGAAAACATGCTAGTAAGGGATGTATTTATTATGAGCTATGTATCAATCCTCTGAAGCAAGAAAGAGAAACTATTCTCTTTCTAGTCACTAGTCAACAAAGACATTTTAGAACTCTGCACTAAAGAAAATTCACCAAATAATGATTGCACCCATTTCATTCTTTATAAGGTGTTTTCATCAATAATAAAAAGGACCATTTAAAAGTAATAATGATTTTTTCCCCCACTGCTTCTTTAAACACACTCAGGAGAGATTAATCATCTTGGGGTCATTTAGCCTAGAGTGATTAAAGGATATTTTTTCATCTTATAAGCCCATAGTTAAAATTTCTGACTGTAATATTGGATAATACTGAAGACTATTAATACAGAGAACTCAGAAAGAATTAAAGTTGTGAATCCTCTGCAATGAAAGGATCAAATTAATTATTGTTCTGGGAGTGTGTCCCATTGCCCTGAAGTGAAGTTATCTTATAGAATGATGATCTTTAGGTCTCTGGACCTTTTAGTTCAGAAGATTTCTAGACAGACTACCTGAATATCTTAATATTATTATTATGGAAAAGCAGAAAGGCCCTCTGATCATGTTATTTAACCTATTACAATAACAAGGATCCCTAATAGAATGAGTCAATAGTGGAACTTGGAAAAGATGAAGCAAATATGATTAAGAAATAATTGCAGCCCATAATAAATGAGCAGATAGTGTTTTATATGATTTCAAGACTACAGAGCCAAATAACTTTCAATCACTTGATCAAAAAGCATTTTTCAAAATTATTATTGCTACTGTAGGCCAGACAGTGCGCTAAGCATTAAGGATAGAAAAAAAGGTTAAAAGACAGCCCCTGCCTTCAAAAAGCTCTCAAGAAGAGACAGCATGAAAACTTCTAGGCACAAAGAAGACAAGATGCAGGACAAATTAGAGACAATTAACAGGAGGAAGTCACTAGAATTAAGGGGGAATAGGAAGGACTTCTTGAGGAAGGCTCTTGAAGGGAGCCAAGGGAACCAGGAGGCAGAGATGAGGAGGGAGAGTATTCTAGACCTGAAAGGACAGTCACTGAAAATGTTAGGAGTTGGGAAATGAAGAATCTACTATGAGACATAACAAGGATAGCAATTGAGAGGATGGAAAGAATTCATATTGCACACCAGCTGGGAGGAATCTTTGAGGAAAACTAAAGAGAACCTGAAAATCTGGAGAGGAGAAATTTTTCCAGTTTTCAAAAAAGAGAAAAAAAAAAGGTTAAATTTTAAAAATCATAGATCAAAGGCTACTTCCAGCAAAACCATAGCAACAATAGTTTGGGAGAAAAAGATGCAGTGATCACTAGATAATGTCAAACTAGCATCACTTCATTTTGTTTTAAGGGTAGCCTTGTAAATTAAAAGAAATATTAACATAGGTTCCTAAATTTCAGCAATTTGTTTGGTAACATCATTTCTCATTGTGATGACTTGTGTATATAGTAGGTATTTGGTAGATGTCTGGGGAAGCCAGGTGACACAGTGGATAGAGTGATACCTGGAGTCAGGAAGACTTCGTTTTATGAGTTCGAATCTAGTCTCAGACACTTACTAGTTTTGTGACCTTGTGCAAGTCATTTAACCCTATTACTTTGATTTCTTCTTCTGTAAAATGAGAAGAAAATGACCATTATTTTTGCCAAGAAAGCCCTAAGTGGGGTCACAAAGAACAGGACACAACAGAAAATGACTGAACTGATCTAGTAAATGTCTGGAGAATTGTTGTTTTATATATCTTTGTGAACAAGATGAAAAAAATGAGGACTGGATGATGGTAGAATTTGGTGAACACCAAAAGAGTGCCTTCAATTTTATCTTGTTCAACAGGAATAAGGACAAAGATATAAAGAGATTGCTTATCAAATTTGCAGATGATACAATATTGAGAGAGTACATTTATTGACAGAATTCGAGAAATAGAAATTTAATAGAAATAAACGTGAAATGTTCTGTACTTAGACTTCAAAAATTAATTGGTTACCAATTTCTACAGTGACTAATATGGGAATTTTATTTTGCTTGACTAATATATATGTAAAACAGGTTTTGTTTTTCTTGTTTTCTGAATGAATGAAGGATGGAAAGAATCCAGAACTTAAAATAAAATAAAATTGAATTTTTAAAAAAATCAACTATATTAACAAACTTTTTGTCAAATTTCAGAATGAAAGGAACAGACTAGTTTCATATGAAAACTAGAAATGATTAGCAAAAACTCCACTTTCTATGGGAATTCAAAAACTCCAATTTTCAATGTGCTTTAGCTGCCCTCCAAAATAGGATAAAACTTTTGATCTAAATCTATAATTTCATCAATCTGGTGAACTTCTAATATGGAAACTGCTGTTACCAATGCCTATCAGTAATTGCTACAAATTATAAATTTAGGGATTTGCCTGAGGTACTAAGTGGTTGACTTATTTAGCTCACTGCTAGGAGAGATCAGAGGTGAGACTTGAACCTAAGTTCTCTGGATTCTAATGCTAGCCTTGTATTCACTCCTTCTCTGTATGATATTAAAGTGCATTGATCATAACAAGGCAGGACAGTATCCTGTCCTGTTCAATTTCCATTGAGTTGAGCAGTTAGTTCTGAAACCTTTAAGCTTGAGAGAAATTTGAAATGTGTCTAGAGGACCATAGCTAGGATGAGTAAACACTATATTCCAAAATGATAGTTGAAGCTACTGTGATATTTGGTATAGTAAGGATGAGGCATAGCATGTGTCTTCAGATATCTTAAGATCTCTCAGTAGAGGGATTAGCTGGCCTATGACACCCTTTCCAATTTTGATATTCTGCATAATTATTTTATTATATTTATGTATTATTTTATATCTTATGCAAGACATATTTATGCATATTTATATATTTTATAACTGTATAACATGTTATGTTAATATGTTGTATCTAAAATATATTTATGTATTATAAACCTAAACATACTTATATATTCTATTTTATATCTAAACATATAAATATATCATATGCTTATTTTGTCTATTATATATTTGTATATATTTATAAAATATCCATTCATTTTATAATTTATATTTCTATATTATAATTATTTATAATGCATTTATATTAATGTTCATATTTATATATTATATTTATTTATATCATATAATTACTTAAATATAGCTCTAGAAGATAGGATTAGAATCAGTGAACAGAAATTATAGTGAAGCAGATTTTGGCACAAAATAAGAAAGAAATCTTAAACAGAATTATCCAAAAGTAGAGAGTTAGTGTTAAGTTGGTGAGTTACCTGACCCTGAAGTTGTTTAAATAAAGTCAAGATGATGATTTCTTAGGTGTGTTGTAGAGAAGACTGGTGTATGGGATTATGTAACTTAATTTGATGTACTCTGAGGCCTGTTCCACCATTCAAATAGTCTGTAGTTTTGTATTACTGACACTCCTGAAACTCCCATACCCTCTATACAAACACATACACACACACACACACACACACACAAACACGTGGCTGAAATGATTGAACAGCAGCAACACCATCCACTTTTAAAACTGAGTAGTCAAAGTAGTGAAAAAGAGCATTTATACTAAGAGGCAAGAGGCCCAGGTCCATATTCCCACTTTGCTATTTACTGTGTGACCACTTTGACAAAATTCTCAATCTCTTTGAGCTTCAATTGCCTTCACTGTAAAATGGAATCATCATAATTCACTTGTTTAAAAAAAAAGAGGCAAGAGGCTGAGTCAGATGACCTTTTCATGTTCTGTCCTAACACTAATATCTCAGGGAACTCAAATTAATCGTGTGTTATTTTAATTTAAAATGTTTGAAAATTCTAGCTAGTAGCCTAGAGATGTTAGGTTAAGCAGCCCACATTATATCCTATGGCAACTTTGGAGTATAAAGTGATATTTGCAAATCATATTTTTAAAATATGAACTAGATGATATAAAAGCATTATAGAATAGTGATTTGAAAGCCAGTTTTGGAATCAGGAAGACCTGAGTTCTAATCCTGTCTCTGATACTTACAGACTAACCTGGGCAAATCACTAAACTCTCTATGACTATGGGGTACGTGCAGGTGGATGCCAGCCTGCTGTGGTAGAGGGAAATATTTAACAACCAGCTATCTGCAAGATATACTTTTAAGTTTAATCTGCAGTTATTGCATTTTTTCCATCACTTTCATAAATCTAGACAATAAACAAAACAGTAAATCAAACCCTGATTATAGCATTGCCCATTTTCAAGTGCTCACATTGAAAATTTTAGCAACTCCCAAGATAGCACAAGCTTGTTCTAACCTGGGACCTCCTCTTAGGAGTCATCATTAATCAATTGTTTTGAGGGGGCTCTTTTCAGTGGAGATTGACAGTTACTTCATAGAGGGAACAGTGTAGTTCCAGAACACTCCATTAAATTGAAGGCTGACTTTAAAATGAGATGTGACTTAGAAATAATTGATTTTCACATAAATTTGCAATGTTCCCAAGGGTACTAATAGGGTGCCAGTCCACCTCCACTAACCAGCTGCATGACCTTGAGCAAGTCATGTTGCTCTTCTAGGCCAGAGTTTCTTTCCTCCCTCGTTATGTAAGGGTTTAGGTCTATGATGATCAAGGGTCCCTCTTAACTCTTCCATTTTTTTATAATTCAGGTCATGCTTCCTCTGGCTAAGCAGAGCAAAAATAAACTACCCTTAGGCTTAGAAACAGACCTGTGATTTTTGGTTCATGTTTCAAAATCTCCTTTATTAGCAGGAATCTGTTTCGACGTTTATAACTGTAGGCCAATCAGTTCTTTCTTAGTCCACTTAAAAAGTTTCAGACTTCTTTTGGCAATCCATTCATGCCGGGGATGAACTCTTGGAAAGAATGACAATAGTGACATCTACAGGCCACTGGTTAGAAGTGAAATCCCACCCACAGTCTGAAGGACTCCCTTCCAAAGGATTCCCCCTATTACATTTCTCTATATTGAAACTTATTTTCAAAAGGTGCATGATTTCTCTCCTCCTATATCTTAGCTTGAAAAGAATGAAAATATTTTCTATAGGCACTATTTAGAAGTGAGATCTCATCCACAAAGCCTTGAAGGACTTCCTTCCAAAGGATTCCCCCTATTGCATTTGTCTCTAAGTAAGCTTTGTTTTAGGAGGGCACATGATCTCTCTCCTCCCATATCTTAACTTGGAAGGAAGGAAAAAATTTTTCACCTTGACTCTGGAAGACAGACTTAAGAAAAAAGAAGAATTGGAATTTGCCCTGATAAAAGAAATAAATTTATTTTATCCCAGAAATGAAATGGGAGAAAAAGAAAATTCTCTGCCCCCCACCCCAATCACTGGAGGTTTTCAATGGAATTCGGACAATTTTGATGGAAACACTGTGAATGGGGGAAGGGGTTCCAGCTTTAGCTAGGGATTGGACCAAATAATTTCTCAATTTCTTCCAACCCTAAGATTCTAAAGATTGTGAATTTCTTTCTGCCAAAAGCCCCCCTCACCCCTACTCCCACCCCCATCCCCGAGGCTTTGCCCCAGTATCATGAACGTCAGATTTGCTGTACAAATTAAATTGAAGCAAGATCTGGAATTGAAAACACCCAAGCTGTTTTCCTTTCTCATTTTATTCCTGACTGTCACATTCCAGAGACAGCAAGAATAAGATTTATGTGGCCTATAACTGTAACTGGTGGACTATGAGATAACTCACTGAAGCAATTATATATGGAACAAAGCAGTCAAAACAATCTGTACCTGAAAATAGAGTCCCCCGGAGAATGAGAGACCATTCCCCCACTGCCTTCAGGAGATTCAGAATGATGTCTCAGAATATATTGACTACTATATATGATTTTGAAAAGATAAGAATCATCACCAGATGTCTCACACTCATTAAACTGATAGGCCCTGATGGGATTTCCCTAACTTTTATTTGGAGGCAGTTCTAAAATAATTTTCTAAGTTTGAAGTGGATTTGGAATAAGAATTTCACTTTAATTCTGTATGAGTAGATCTCAGGACCCAAAGACAGTACCTGTTTTAAGTCATTTGGAACTTGGCTCTTGAAGGTTTCCTGGAATGTTTTGCTCAGCCTTGTTTCTTACTGACTGTTGGGTCTTATTCCATTGCTTCAAACAATAAGATTCCAGAGCTTTTCCTTTGAGGCAAATATGAAAGAATTTCCAGAAGGCAAGAGAATAACCATGGTAAACTCAGTTCTGTTAATACTGTCAGGGTTTCTAGTCATGTCAGTGGCAGCCAGTCATAAATACAAAAACAAGATATAAACCCAGGCCAGAGACAACAAGATCAGGTTTCATGGGAATCTCATAATCCAGGTCCTTTGCATCTTACTGAAATTTCACATTATTAAAATTTAGGATATGTTCCATCCTCTCAATCCCTAAGGACCTCTTCAAGGAAAGGAATACAAATTTCATGACATCTTTTCCACCTAAAGTAATTAGAAAGTTCTCTTTTTCTTCTCAATAAAAAGCCTACTTTTAATTACTTTCAAATAATTTCAACTAGTTTGCTGAAATGTAGTCACTTATTCAAATGAGAAGGAAGAAAATCTTCAATTATTGTTTTTGTTCTCATGTCCTGATTAATAATTCTTTTTGTCTCAATGTATTGTTTCTGAGACTTTTTACTGAGTTTAATTCTAGTAGAAGAAGAGTAGTACTATGCTATCTGGAGCCAAAGTATTGATGAATTAAGTAATGACTGTTCAAAAGCTGTAATGAAAAGTGGAGATTTGACAGTTTATAGGGATATCCCCATCTAAGACTTTTAACTTGTCCCATAAATGCATCATATTAGACAAAATGGTATTGGAAGTTCCATGAGGAACTGAATATCATAGAAGTATTTTTTTAAAATTTGTATCATTCTAAACTTGGCAAATACAAAAAACATTACTGTTAAAATGTAGACAGTAGAAAAAGAGAATTGTAGATGAAAGTATGAATCTCATTACATTCAGCTTGGGTTTTTGTTGTTGGTTTTGGATTTCTTTTTTAAGAATATACCCGGGGGCAGCTAGGTGGTGCAGCGTATAGAGAACCAGTCCTGGAGTCAGGAGCACCTAAGTTCAAATCCGGCCTCAGACATTTAATAATCACCTAACTGTGTGATCTTTGGCAAATCACTTAACCCCATTGCCTTGAAAAAAACAAAAATAAACAAAATAACAGAATATACTCAGGAAAGCATGTTAATCCTAAAACTGCCTTGCTTGAACCTCCTGAGGTCTTCTAAGACTTTTATTTAAAAGATTTATTGATGATTTTATCTTCCTTTCTAAAGTCATCACTATTATTAATATTATTGAACCTACTCCCTCACAGTTTTTTTACTCCTCCCAAAAAACTCCCTTATTAGTTAGCATGTGCATGCAAAAACAAATCCACATATTGTTCATGTCTAAAAATATATGTCCCTTTCTCTACCTCTAATTTATCACCTTTCTATCAGGAAGAGGGTTACAAGTTTTGTCTTCATTTATCTGGAATCATGATTGATCAGTGCATTGATCAGAGAATTCTTAAATCTGTCAAAGGTGTTTATCTATATAATGTTGTAGTCATATTAAAAGTTTTTATTGGTTCTGTTCACTTCATTTTATTTATTTGTTCATATAAATCTTCTCAGGTTTCTCTGAATCCATCCCATCAGCATTTCTTAAGGTACAGTGGTGTCTCATTGCATTCATATACTATATAATCTGTTCATCATTTCCAATTGACCAGCCTTCCCCATAGTTTTCAATTCTTTGCTATAACCAATGTTTTTATTTGAATCCTTTGTATAAATGGGTCTTTTTAAAATCCTTTTAGTGTATAAACATTGAAATGGCATTAAGTCAGAAGATATGCATAACTTAGTACTTTTTGGATATAATTTCAAATTCCAATCCAGACTATTTGGACCAATTCAGGGTTCCAGCAAGAGGGTCATTATTGTACCTGTCTTCTCACATCCCCTCCAACATTTATCTTCACAAAAAAAATTTTATATCTTAACTGTAGAGATTGATTATAATGTATTAATAGCAGTTTTGTTAGAGTCAACTTTATGTGAGCTATATTTTCTATCTAAAATCATAGAATCATTGTGATAGCATATCAGTATTCTTTAAATGATGTTCTATCTTCCCTAAAACTACTCATGGTAATGCCCATCAGTCCAGGAATAAAACATATCCCTAATTTGGTGGTCACTGTTGATAGCTGTTAAATGAGACCCTTAGGAATAGAACTTCTGATTTATAGAACACCATTTATTTCCTTTCAAATGAAAGTCCACAAGAGCCACTGTCTTTTCTGACCCTCCACACAAATACTGGAGGTACTGTGGCATAAAAGGGGAAATGATAGATTTGTAGTTAATAAAACTTGGATTTAAATACCAATCGAGACTCTAGTCTTATGATCCTGAATAAGTCACTTCTCTCTGTCTTAGTTTCCTCATCTATAGAAGACTAATAATCCCCACGCATTTATCTCATAGGATTGTGTCATATAGATCAAATGAAATGATTTATACCACTTTGAAAACCTCAGATCACTGTATAATAAAATGTCAACTATTATTACCTCTAACAAATATTTTAGTTTCCTTGTGGTTCCCATTTCTCATGTGAAGAAGAACAGATGAATAACTAAATTGTGGAGGAAATCAATCCTCAGCTCATTAGTGTCTATCAACAAGCATTAATTGAGCTTGCTTTATTATATAACTCAAGGAACTGAAATATTTTGCATTGAAATCATAATGGCTAACATTTATATCATCCTTACGATGTGTGAGACATTATGTGAAACACTTTACAATTATTATTTCATCTGATCCTTACTACCATCTTGAGATTGTTGTATTATGAACCCCACTCTACAGATGAAGAAACTGAGGCAAACACAGGTCAAGTTACTTACCTAAAATCACATAGCTAATATATGAGTCTGGATTTGAAGTCTTCCTGACTCCAGGTCCAACACTTTATCACTGTACTTATGTGTGGAGGCCAAGGGAAGAGAAAGATAAGTGATGTGGTGACATATACCAGTCCTGAGAAATCATTTCTGCTGTTGACCATTGCCCAAGCTCTTACTTATAGTAAATCCATTGAACAGCAAGTCTATGCCTCTAGTTTCACAGTGCAATTATATGGATACCAGAAATTCATGGACATGACTTGTATGTACTGCCAATTAAAACTGAGGCATCAATGGCTTTAGAAATGGAAAATATGTGTCATTCAAAATTATTGGACAAGTTTCCCTCAAAAGCTTGTTTTCCTTGAATCTTGAAGGAGGAAAAAGAATTTCCAATGAACAAGAGCAGTCAGTTATCCCTTTGACATAATGTACCCTATTATCTGACTCAGAACAAAGATCTCTGTGAGTACATAATTAATAGTAGAAAATGATAGCAATAGTAACAATAATAATTCTTCTCTTAATGATTTAAGGTATACAAGGCACTTTCTTTACAGTAGCTCTATTGCAGGAGAGAAGACTGAAGCTCAATGAGCTTTGGTGTCAAATCAGTGTGTGTTGTGGTAGAATATGATGAAGGATCTGGAATCAATAAGACCTAGGTTCAAATGTTGCCTGGGACACTTAAGAGCTGTGTGACCCTGGGAAAGTCACTTAATGTCTGTGAGCCAATATACTCATCTGTAAAATGAAGATGATACTACACATAGGCTTGTTGTGAATATCTAAATGAAATAATATACATAAACTATTTTGTGAACCATAAAACTATGCAGATGTGAATTCTCCTTATTGCTTACTCTCATTATTACGTATTCATATCTGTTCAGTTGTTTCAGTCATGCTTGACTGTTCATGATTGCATTTAGGGTTTTCTTTTTAATTTTTTTTTTAATTTAAGACAGTGAGGTTAAGAGTGACTTTCCCAAGGTCACACAGCTAGGCAATTATTAAGTGTCTGAGGTAGAATTTGAACTCACAGTCCTCCTGATTACAGGGCCAGTGTTCTATTTACTGTGCCATCCAGGTGCTGCCCCACCTCCCCATTTAGGGTTTTCTTGACAAAGACACTGGAGGGGTTTGCCATTGCCTTCTCTGGCTCATTTTATAGATGAGAAAACTGAAGCAGACTTACTCAAGGTCTCATAGCTGGAAGGTAACTGAGGCTGGATTTGATTTCAGGTCTTCCTGAATCCAGACCCTGGACTCTAACAACTGTAATAGTTCATTGCCTCCAGGAACTGAAAGCTCCAGTATTAACAAAGTGCTAGAGAGTTGAATTGCTATAGAATTGAAAACAGGACAGGAAAGGTTATAGTTCTGCAGGGTTTGAGGCCAGCAATGACCAATAACCCACCTTCTTCAACCCTCTTAATTCCATTGCCTTCCCTTTATTGTTTCTAATTCATATGCACATATACATATTTATATGGAGAGAGAGAGAGAGAGAGAGAGAGAGAGAGAGAGAGAGAGAGAGAGAGAGAGAGGAGTATAATAATAGCACCTACATCTCTGGATGATTAGAAGGACAAAAGATAACATTCATAAAGGGTTTTGCAAACCTTAAAGCCTTAGTCTAGCTTTAAATGCCAGCTGTAACATGGCACAGTTGCCTAGCCATTCAGCTTTCCCAGACCCTTCAGAATTAAACTAATTTCCTTTCTAGAAAAAAAGGTTTGTGTGGGAAGACACTAATTTGAATGCATAGCTGCCTAGAAGAGTCCCTTCTATAGCTAGTCCTTAGTTCCCAGAAGGGCTGGTTTCTGGGTTAACACACACACACATACACACACACACACACACACACACACACACACACACACACACACGCTCTACCTTGGTAATGGCTAAAGAGAGAGTTTTATTTCACAAACACTACAAGAGAGAAAATCTGGGCCACCATGAACACACAGAGGAAGGAGGTTTGCAGCTTCAGAAGATAAAAGCAAAAAGCAACCAGAATGCCTAGTCACCATATCTTTACCTAAGGTAAACTAACTATAAAATGTTAAAAAAAAAAAAAACATATCTCAGTGGCTCTAATGAAAACCATAGAAAATTATATAGCAAAGAATATAGTACAACATTTAAAAAGTTCAGAGACAATTTCTGGGTAATTCCTTATTTTATTAATAATCTTGGTATTTTAACAGATGAGATCAGCAGCACTCTTGGATACCAAAGACAATCATGGCAGCGGTTCACAATTTATATGACTTTGTAAAAGTGGATGTTCTAGAGAGTGACAATCAACTCTTGATTGGTTAACAAGGGATAAGAGAATAATTATTACAATGAAGGATTGGATCCATTCTAATAAACTTTGATTAGTCATTTACTTCCACCCCCCATTGGATAATCTAAACAAACAAAAAAAAAAACCTATATAATCTCCACCCAAGCCAGAGTAGAATACAATGGTTTGGGAATTTCACCTTAAATTAGAAGTCTGATTTAGGTAGAGCACCTAGGAGTCAGGAGGAAGGGAATTCAAATCTGACTTCAGACACTTCGACACCTACTAACTGTGTGACCTTGGGTAAGTCATTTAATCCTGATTGCTTCATACCCAGGGCTATCTCTGCTTCTCCTGATTCATATCTGGCTACTGAACCCAGATGGTTCTGCAGGAGAAAGTGGGGCTGGTGACTTAGCACCACACTCCTTCCCTCAAAATCAATTCATGTTCTTGTCATGGCAACACCTCCTGATATCATAGTCTTCTTCAAGAACAGAGGACAAATATATATCATAATCATCATCTGATCTAGTTAGATCAGAATGAGGAAACTGTTCATCCTAACTTCCATCATCTCACTCCTTGAATGATTGGACAAGAAAAATAGAACACAGTTCAGAAAAAACCCCTAAAACTTGAGTCTCCCCATTTTTAACTATTGGTTATTAATATAAATGAGAAATAATCATTTCAGAAATTGGTAATCAGGAGACAATTTTAATAATTGTGATTTAATTTCATATCTGTTGATAACTAATACTATAGGGGGTCGACTGGACCTGAGCCAGCCTCTAACCTGTGGGTGACCAGAACCACCCAAAACAGGCCAGAGGCAAATGTATCAGGAAACAAACAGAAGTTTGTGAGGAAAGTGACACTTACAGGCAGAAGTCCCCCCACACACACACTTCTAAAAATGAAGCCTTATCTTGGTGGGGAAAGGCAGAGTTTATATACATGCTGGGCTCGACCATGACATAATCATTTTTAGATCTTGAGTTACTCTTTCTCATGGGTCCTGGGGAAACAGTTAAGTTGATTATCTCAAGTCTTGGTGGTCCTGATTACTCTGGGGGTACAGAGCCAGAATTCTGTGAAGGGAACAGATGTACAAGGGACAGGAACTGTGAGTATATGAAACATGATGGATGTTGCCTCTCAGGTTTCTGGGAAAGAGGAAGAGCTAAAATCATAAGTCCCCCAGCCAACACCTGGTGCTGGTCAGAGCAGTACACTTCACCAGGGGGTGAGATCATCCAGACCATCCAAAATCTATTAAGGATTTTTGTAAAGCCAAGCTCATAGTACAATCTGCTTGCTGGGCCTTAGCGCTAGAAAATAGGGTTGTCTCCAAAAAATTTTGATGGGGGTCAGAAAAGGGGAATGCCATCTAGAACCAATTTGTCCACTGTATTTTCAATTCAGTTCAACAAGTATTTTTTGATCAACAAACATTTATTGAACACATACACTCTTCTCCACTTGTATGGCCATCATTCTAGTTTAGTCTTTACTATGATGTGTCTGGGCTCTTGTAGTAGCCTCCTAATTAACCTTCTCCTTGCCATGTCATCCTTCACACACATGTCTGGAGATTTTACCTTGACCTCCCCTTCCTCAAAAGCAGAATGTGGCTTTCTGATACAGAATAAAATGTAAACTCCTCTATCTAGCATTTAATGTCCAGTACAGTCTGACTGCACTTTACCCTTATAGATTTATCTCTTTTTGTTCCATTGCATGTCTTCTATGTTCCAATCAAAATGAGCTACCAGTTGCTCTCTGAACTTAACATTACCCTTCCTTCCTCCATGAATATTTTTGCACATACTGTTTCCATGCCTAGAATCAAAGGTATAATAAGGAGGTGGTGACTGAGGCTCAAGGCTTCCAATTTAAAACAGGGGTACTTGTAATTATTCAGAAGCATAGAAACAACTGAATATAGCATTTTAGTTAGCAATAATTATTATTTCTTGTTCCTCCCATTCTCTCTCTGTATTGTCTGATATCTTTTCTGTCCTTTGTAGCATAGTTCCTCCACTTTCTCTTCTCTCACTTTCTTTTTAACCTGTATAGTCTGACTTACAACCTTATCATTTCACCAAGATGCCATTTTTCTTTTTTTCAATCCATATTCTCCCTGACCTCTCTGCAGTCTTTGACATTATTGATTACGCTCCAACTTGATACTCTTCTCTCTAGATTTTTGGGATATTTTCTCTCCTGGTATTCCTCCTCCCCTCCTACCTATCTGTTCTTTCTCTGTCTCCTTCGCTGGATCCTTTTTCAGATCATGCTGTCTAACCATAGGGATCTTTACTTAGTGATCTCATTGGTTCCCATGGATTTAATTACTATCTCTATCCCAGTGATTTTCAGTTCTTCCTATTCTGCCCCAAACTCTGTGATGACCTCCAGGTTTGAATATCCACTGTCTTTCAGATGTCCAGGAGACACCCTAAATTCAATCCAAAACAATTCACTAGCTTTCCCTCAGAACCTCTAAACTCTACCTTTTTACTGTAGAGGACAGCACCATTCTCCCAGTCCACCCAGTTCACTTCTTAGGAGTCATTCTGGACTCCTCACTATCTCTCAGCCTTCATATCTAGGCTATTGTCAAGACCCTTCAATTTCAGCTTTGCAATATTTTTCTAATATGCCCCCTTTTCTCTTTTGATGCTGCCACCCTCATCAATTTGACATCGCAGGCCCTCCTTACCTTATACCTGGATTCCAGTGTCATTGAAGTGAGACATGGAAAATATGGAATATGTGCATAGAAAACAATATGAAAGAGGATATGATCCTGTCCTGATCTAGGATAGGGGTTTGCAAACTAGATCTCTTGGCCAAATGTTTTTGTATAGCCCTTGAGCTAAGAATGAATTTTTACCTTTTTAATACAATATAAAATATTATTTAGAAATACAAAAAACATTCTTAGCTCACAGGCCATTAAAAAACATAAGGGAACTAGATTTGCATCTTGTTTGCCAACCTCTAGATAATAGTGGGTAGAATAAGCATGGACTAGAGAAGCTAAGAAAGGGTTCCTAGAGAAGATGGGGTTGCTAATCCCAGGAAGCATTTGAAACTGGAAAATATTTCCATATTTTATTTGCTTTATATTTCATAAAACATTTGTGTCACATAGAAGGACAAATCAATCATTGAAAAAAGTTAAATGACATTAAAATTGAATATATATAATCTATCCATCATAATTTCCATATATATATCAATGCAGGCAACTAGGTGACTCAATGTGTAGAGCACTGGAACTGGACTCAGGAAGATCTGAGTACAAATCTGCCTTGGACACTACCTAACCTCTCTTTCCCTTAATACACTAGAAAAGGAAATAGCAAACTATTCCAGTATCTTTGCCAAGAACACCCCATGGACAGTATGAATCACGGGATTACAAAGAGTCAGACATGACTGAATATCAACTATTATAAATATATACATATCAATACATATATACACATTATGTAAGTGTATTATATGCATTGATGTGTGTATGTATGTGTGACACTGGCTTCAAACAGTCACCTAAATCAAAATCAAATGTTAAAATAAAAGTGAGAGGTTAGAGAAAATGGAGGGGGAGAATGAATGACTTTTTATAGTCTCATCACTTTTCCCTTGTTCCAAGGGCTCAACTGCTATTAGAGGTAGCTAGGGTTAGCCTACAATCTAATCAAAATCCCTGCTACAGAAGATAATAAGCACAGCTGCATATTTAAGGCAGAAGTGCACTTCTAAAGGGGAAACAAAAGTATGAACTATTTTTATTAGCTTTCAGGTCATATAGGAAAAAAGTCATACTCTCATTTGAAAGAAGGAATGGAGATTTTTTGGAAAGTATATTCACATCCTGGGGGTTTGGACTTTGCATCCCCACTGAAAAAAGCTTTCTCATTAGGCCTTCTATCGTTCATTGTTCTTAAGAAACAACTCAGCTGTTGGTCCTTTAGTCTCTCCTAAGGATTCAGTAGGAGACACAACACTGATCTCAGGGCAGAAAAGCTGCAAGCACAGACTCAACATCACCCTGTACTGCCCTTCAAGTTTAACTGAGGAAACCAAAGTTGTTTCCCTGTAAAATTATTCATAGGGCATTTAGACAAAGGGCAGAAGAGCTCATTCTCTTTTAGTTTAGGCTTCTATTTTTTTCAGTAATAGGGACATTTACTCATGTAAGACATAAAAAGTCATTCAGGAGAAGAAATCCTGGGAACCATTTAAATACCATGACCTATAATGCATATAATTAAACCTAGAACAAAGTTGTACTTGGGGGAAAAAAAACCCTTTCAAATTAATGACTACGTTGTTGCTGGTGAGTTGTTTTTGTGTTGCTTTTTTTTTAACATCAGAACAAAAATGTTCTTAGCCACTGGCAATACACCTGTAAGAATGTACTTGTAAAACATATCCTGTCTGTGAGACTGCAAATAGAAACAACAACAAGACTAAGCAGAGAGCTTGCACACAGAGCAAGATCTCACCTTTCATGTCAGGGGCCTACATATAAAAAGAAGTTCTTTGAAAGCTTTTTTTTTATTCTAAATGAGTGGAAAGATTTTTGTCCATTTAAATTTCAGAGGCATTTGAATTTTACTATAGTAGAAGATTATACCACCACCCCTCAATTAAAACCTTAGATTTTTGTAACTTGATATGTTATTTGTGCAATATCTTTACTTTAATTCGGAACTGTGCCTATAGAAGCTTCAGGTAGGAGAATCACCATTTAGGATGGAAATGATCAATGAATCAGAAGAAACTTTGGCTGAGCTGGTCCTAAATTCTAGCCAATATTGGCAAAGGAGTCACACCATTGAAAAGGCATATATATATATATATATATATATATATATATATATATATATATACATATACAAATAAAAGAGTTGCTTAAGTTTACATAGTTCACATGCTAATTCATGGGAGAGAATGAAATGAATTAGGAAATAGCTAATAGTCTGACCTCATTGGTGGAGATTAATTAAATGTTTAATACTCAGGGCAGCTAGGTGACACAGTGGAGTCAGGAGGACCCGAGTTCTAATGTGGCCTCAGACACTTAATAATTACCTCGCTATGTGACCATGGGCAAGTCACTTAACCCCATTGCCTTGTAAAAAAAAAAAAACTAAAAAAAATGTTTAATACTCCAAATTTGTAATAACGTTGGTTAGAATGAAAGAGAAGAAACATTTTGGTCTTTTGGCTTGAAACTTTTTAGAGAAAACATGCTTTTCCAGATAGCCTTCAGGTCCTTGAAAGGAAAGAGAGAGAGAGAGAGAGAGACTGAGAGGCTGGGAAGACACTAGTACTTCAATCATGTCAGCTTCTTCCTAGAGACTTTCTCCTTCCAGATACTTGAATGGTGCCATAAAGAGTGTGACTGTAGAGGAGCTGGAATTTTGATATCAACTTATTCCGAGAATATTTTTTCCTTTCAAAAACCTGAATAGAGTATGGAAAAGTATGAATTCTCTCTTGAAGATGGAAGTCAGAAAACCAGTCTGTTTTCTCCAATTCTCACAAACTCCTTATTGCAAATTCAGAACCTTAAACAATATGTCTCCAAGTAAGAAAGAGTCCCATACAAATTGACTAAGCCAAGAGTTGTATAAGAAAGGGAACAGGACTGGTATAAGATAGGTTTGAACTAAAGGATGAAAGACCTTAGATTTAGATAGAAGGGGTTTATATTTTTTTTTCAGGCAATGGGGAGAGCCATTGAAAGTTTTTAAGTGATGTCAGAACTCTGGATTAAACAGATTATTTTGGCAGCTACTTGAAGGGAGAAATAGAGGCAAGGAGGACCATTGCATAGACCATTGCCTATGCAATATGCAATGAGACCTGAACTATATGTGTGACAAAGGGAGCAAAAAGGAGAAACAGAAGCTAGAAATATAATAGAATTAGAATTATCTCTTTAGTCCTTCTTTCTGTATCTCTTACCTCTGTCTCTTATAGTTGATTGTGTCCTCTCTTCCTTTCAAAAGCCAACTCCAATGGCATAGCTTAGGTGAGCCATATTTAAGTCAACCTCAAATACACTCAGTCATCCTCAACAGAGAATCAATGGAGATATTTATAGCTTTTTCCATCAGGAAGTATTATCCATGCCAATAAAAAAAGTCTTATTCTTGAACCCTGTTAAATTTGACAATTTAACCAATATTTTCTCCACTAACTTTAAGAGTCATTGTGAGTCAAGTCTTTGTAAGCATTCAAGGATTTAAGTAAGAAAGTCCACAAACATGTATCAAGCACCTATGTGACAGGCTGGGGATACAAAAGGGGGGGGGCATAAATCAGTTTCTCCCTTAAGGAGTTTATAATCTAATTGGGGGCGAGGAGGAGACAATAAACATGAATTTTTTTCTTTATTTTTACCTCTGCCCCTGGTCCTGTTTAGCCTTAATTATCATTGTGTGTTTCCATTGGACTAGAACCCACATTTTATACACTTTATTACCACATTTTATAAAATTATAACTTTTAATAGTGCCAAATTTGAATACATAGACCACTTCTTGGTATTCATTATTAATATTTATCAGGATTTGGCTGCATAAATCATGTATTTGAAGTAGACCCAGACACTATGGTTCTATGACATTCTTCAATAATAGCATATGACTGGGGAATTGAAGGAGAAATAGCAGATGGGGGCAGGAGGTAGTGGTGATGACTCAGTGTCTGGGATCAGCAAGTTTGAGATATCAGAAGATAAAAGGACTGAAAGGTTGTTGTTCAGTCATTTTAGTCATCCCTGACACTTCGTGCCTCCATTTGGGGGTTTTCTTGGCAAAGACACTGGAATGGTTTGCCATTTCCTTCTCTGCTCATTTTATAGTTGAAGAAACTGAGGCAAACAGGGTTAAGTGACTTGTCCAGGGTCCTATAACTGTGACATATCTGAAGCCACATTTGAATTTTGGAAGAGGTCTTCCTGACACTAAGCTATAGTCTCTATACATTAAGTCAACTGGTTGCCCTAAAAGAAATCAAAGATATATGATTATAAATTAGGGTTTGATAACATTGTTGCCAAAGGCCAAGGATGTGAGGATAGGAAGAAATCAGAATGAATGAATAGGACTTTTGTAGAAGTGGATTAAGGGGGTAAATAACAAGAGATGTTAGAAATTGTAATTTGAAATTAAGACATGATAGGTACCAAAGGCAAATTATCAGAAACCTCATATACTATGTAGGCATGTTAGAATCCTGAAACTGGACTCAGGAAAACCTGTGTTATAATCCTGTCTCAGACCCTAGCTGTGAGATCCTAGACAAGTCATTTAATGTATATTTGCCTAGGTTCCCTCATTTGGAAAATGAGGATAAAAATAACATCTACATTCCACAGTATTTGGGTAGGTCAAATGAAATAATATTTGTAAAGTGCTTTGCAAATCTTAAAGCATTATAATAAGTGATAATGAAGATGATTCTATCAAAAATACTTAAAGAAGAGACTTATAAAGTGGAAGTCATGGCAAGCACTAAATAGGGTCAGAAGAAATTAAATTGACATCTTAGGGAATGAATTGAACAGATGTGGGAGTTATTTCAGTATTAGTTATTTGTGTGAAGTCACATCTCCAGCTGATTTAATTAATGGTCAAAACACACACCAGATTAGGTCACAGGATCCTAAATTTAGAGCTGAAAGAGACCTTATATGTCATATGCTCTGATTTCCTCATTTTACAAACAGGAATTCAGATCCACAGAGGTTATAACTCACCCAAGTTCACATATCAAACTGGTGGCATGGCTGTTTGATGCATACCAGTCTAATTTTCCACTGTCTCCAAGAGCAAATATGAGAAGAAATTATATTCAATAACAGTTGTCCCAATGAAACTTTCTAAGTGAGCTAAGCAGAGACACATAATGCCAAGAGCAAAACCAGTTTGGAATTAGAATTACATTCAAATAGTAAGAATATTATGGAAGAGAAAAATTAGAGATTTTAAGCATTATCACCTCACAAGACAGAAAAAAAAGAAGTAGAGTAAAAAGATATCCTGCAGAAATCTTAGTGCATGCTCCAACTGAACTAGATCTTCCTGAGAGCATTCATAGCTGACTCTAGTCTAGAACAACATATGAATGGGAAATGGAACTGTTTTGCTATTATTTCTATTAGCAAAGTTTATTCATCAATAACAATGGAATCAACATAATTGGATTCTAGCACTTCAGTTCTCATTGTGCTGACAACAGAAGAGGAATCATTCTTTTCATTATTATTATTATTAGAGCAAGTAGAACTGATCAAATACATATCAAAGAAATCCGCTGATAATAACTTGTTAAAGGTAGTCAGGAGAACAATTTTCAATATATCTCAAAGAATGAAGGATTCTTCTTCAAATAGAAACAATCATTGACAATAATAAGGCAGAAAAAGGTTAGCAGGAAGGCAACCAAAACTGCCTCTTCATATACTTACTTTATTATATCTAGAAAATCTTTATGAGAATTACCTGTGCATATATTGATATTATACTTGTTGAAAATCTGAGTAAGGATATAGGCAACCTTTCTATGATCGTTCTTTTTAGGTTTTTGCAAGGCTTAAGGCTTTTGCAAGAGTTAAGTGGCTTGCCCAAGGACACACACCTAGTAATTATTAAGTGTCTGAGGCTGGATTTGAACTCAGGCACTCCTGACTCCAGGACCAGTGCTCTATCCACTGTGCCACCTAGCTGCCCCTATGATCATTCCATTGATAGTCCTAGATAGTCTTAGAAGTAACAGAGAGCTATAGAGATTAGAAGTTCCTACCATATGTATTATTTACTGATAAACTCACCCAAAAAGTACTTAGAACAGAACTCAGGTTTGAGGTGTGTCCCCATATAGAGGGAAACACAGTGTGATAAAGTGAAATGAGATGAATGAATTCAAATCCTAGCTTAGATATTTGTTACCTATATGAACTTGGGCAAATCCCTTATTTTCTTTTTCTTGAACCTCAGTTTCCTTATCTATAAAATGAGGGTAGTAAATTAGATGGTTTCTAGGGTTTCTTCCAGCTTTAGATGGAGGAGCCTGTGCACCTTAGCTTTGAGATAAATGATGATCCTCTTCCCTTAGCATTCTAATCATACTTTAAATAGTTGCCTTTACATCAATGTGTAGGTGTTTAGAACTCTTGCCAGATAAAGGAACCTTCTTTGGTATTTGCTTGGAAAATTTCATGAGCAAAGGAGGTTGCTCCAGTTCACAGATGAGCATTACCATCACGTAGCAAATGCATTTCTGCTGCTGTCTAATTCCCTGATACAATGGAGCTACTTGATGGCCCATATTCTGACTAACTAAGGGTTTAAAAAATAGGAAAGACTTAAAACTTCCTTCTTCCATAACTTGAAAAGGAGGATGTACAAAATTCATTGAGCAGAGATGATAGGTTCCTGATGTGGCCATTTCTTTGGCATTACAAAATCAAAGAAGATTGGTTTCAGAATATCTGTAATGGGGGCAGCTAGGTGGTGGCGTAGTGGATAAAGCACCAACCTTGGAGTCAGGAGTACCTGGGTGCAAATCCTGTCTCAGACACTTAATAATTACCTAGCTGTGTGGCCTTGGGCAAGCCACTTAACCCCATTTGCCTTGCAAAAAAAAAAAAAAGAATGACTGTAATGGGGAAATCTTTATTCATGACTCTTGGGAGATTTCTTCCACTTAGAGAGTTAGAATTATGAGGTATAAACAACAAAAGGGAAGGAAGGAAGGAAGGAAGGAAGGAAGGAAGGAAGGAAGGAAGGAAGGAAGGAAGGAAGGAAGGAAAGAATAGTAAAGCATTTTTCCTCCTGAGAGACTTATGAGCTCTGGAATCTCTGCCCTAAGTTCTCTGGTCTTTCCATCCTCTCCGGTCCTTGGTAAGTGCCTTACACATCCATCTTTCATTACATTCAACCAGCCCCAACCATACTTCCCATTTCACAACATTTCATATTCTTGCTATCCGGCCTGCCTACCTCTGCACTCTCTAAACCACTAGTCCTTGTCACATTCCATACCTCACATACTTCTTCAGTTTTCCAGTTCAGGATCCTTCATCAAATCAAAACTTTCCTTACTACTGAAAAAGATATGTTATTCAGCTCCCTAATGACTCCACTCATTATTCTTGTTACTTCCCAACCTAAAACACTACTCTCTGGATAAAATTATACCACTATATATTTTATATATAGAAATATATAGCATTATTATATTATATATGATGCTATATATATAGTATATAAGTAATACATAAAAATATATATGTGAATGCATGTATATGTATGTATATATGTACATATATGTTTATTTTATGTAAATATATGATACATAAATATATCTGTATGTATGTATATATATATATATATATATATATATATTTGCTACAATTCTCCCCCTATTATGACATAAACTCCTTAAAGGCACTGACTTCTCCAACACTTACTACATGGTTGAGATCCGGGAAGTTGTTTAATAGTGGTAGCTAGATGGCTCAGTAAATATAGCACCAGCCCTAGAGTCAGGAGGACCTCAGTCAAATCTGACCTTAGTCACTTAATAATTAATTATCTAGCTGTGTGACCATGGGCAAGTCACTTAATCCCATTGCCTTGCAAAAGCCAAAACAAGAAAAAAATAATAACAGAAAACCAGAAGCCATTTAATAAAGGCTTTTTTCCCCCCCATTTAATCAGGAGTGCATTCATTTTCCATTGCAAGGACCACAAGCTGTCTTAGGAGCAAAGACTATCAGGATTCTTATATCATGAGCTTTTCTTAAAGCTAAGGTAGTTTCCCCTTTTAAAGATTTTGAAATCATCCTCAAAACTTAATTAGCAGGGGGTAGCTAGGTGCCGCAGTGGGTAGAGCACCAGCCCGGGAGTCAGGAGTACCTGAGTTCAAATCTGGCCTCAGACACTTAATAATTACCTAGCTGTGTGGCCTTGGGTAAGCCACTTAACCCCATTGCCTTGCAAAAAAAACTTAATTAGTCCCAGAGATTAAGGTTCAAACCCCTCCAGTAACTTCCTGGTAACCAGTACACAAGATGTCAGGAGCTCCTCCTTCAGGTGGCACTCATGACTACAGCTGCACCAAATCAAATACAGAGGCATATGAATCAATGCTGAATATCCTTCCCATGTGCTGTGGCTAAGTAAACTTGATTTTATTAAATGTCTCATTTTGTTTGAGTCCCAAACCTGAACTACAAGTCTGGCTTAAGTCAGAACTGGCCTACAACACAGGCTGATCAGCTGATAATTTAAAATAATTTCAATTCATTAAGAAGCCAGGTGGCACAGTGGATAGAATGGTAGGCTGAGAGTCAAGAAGACCTTGGTTTGAATCTTGCCTCAGACATTTACTAACTACATGACCCCTGGGCAAGTCATTTGCCCTCTTTCAGCCTCAGTTTTCCCATCTGTTAAATTGAGCTTTACTAGCATCTACCTCACAGGTTGGCAGATATCTGGAAAATTTAAAATTTAAATTGCTGCATAATTTAAAAAAATTTAAAGTGCTACATAAATGCTAGCAATTACTAGCCAAACTATATTAGATATGGCATATTTCCTTCTCTATGAATCAGCCACATGGATTTAATGTAATAAAAGTGATCTTTAACAACTATTCATCTGAAAATAGAGAATTCTTTAATCTAGAAACATACTTTTACAGATGTCATTCACCTTTTTAAAAAAATTTTATTTATTTAAGGCAATGGAGTTAAATAACTTGTCCAAGGTCACACAGCTAGACAATTATTAAGTGTCTGAGGTCAGGTTTGAACTCAGGTCTTCCTGACTCCAGGACTGGTGCTCTATCCACTGCCCTACCTAGCTATCCTTGTTTACCTTGTAAAGTCAGAGCAAACTGCTACAGACCCAGTGTTCTTTTTCTCAATGTCAGTTGCAGGAACTGGTCCAGTATATTCATGATTGGGCAGAAAGACAATAGCTCTCTCCAAATTAATTTGGATGAGCCTCAATGTATTTCCATTTATCAGTGGTTAGAGTGTAGTGATGGGGCTCCCAAGAAGTTACTGATATCACCAGCTGCTAAATTAAAAGGAGAGACTGAGGAGGTTGGCTTTGTTTCTTTCTAATTATTTTTATAGCAAAGCTACCTCCTGATTAATTTTGTGGATTTTAATGAGATATAACTGTACACACACACACACATACACATACAAACACACTGAGAGACACACAGAACCACACAACTAAGCTTGTCAAATTTTCAGCTTGAGACTGGAAACCAATACATGGTTGATTTCCTTTGTTTTTATGTTACATGGGCAGGAAAAACCCCTTTTTTTCCTCAGGGACTGACCTGTTTAAATGCATACAGAGGTTGCCCCACCATCCAGTCCATTTTAATACATGAGAACACCAGAGTAACTTAAAAGTTTACACCATCCAAAATTATCCAGAACAAACAATGTTCCTATCAGATTTCATTTTCCCTCAATGCAGAAATAATCTAGGGGGAAAGAGAGGCACAATATAAAATGGCTATAAAGAGAAATGTTTTATAGGGGTAAGTATGAGTATGGATCCATATCATATTAAAAGGTACATTGTTTATAATTTTGCTGGATAATTTTATTACATTTGAGGCATAATTCTTTGAGTGGAATTGGAGATTGGTCACTGTTGGTATGTGATTTTTGTTGGGGGTACCCTCAGCCTTTGTATTCACTTATACTGAGAGGCATAATTTTTTAATATGTTTCTTGCTCTGGGATGCAGGCTAACCAATGTTTCCTTAATGGAACTGCTCTGAAATGACTCTCTTCACAAGGGGCCAGCTGGCATCATCTGTGTACCCCTTCCTTTTATTATAGAACACAATAAACTGAGAATTAGGTCTATTAACATTTCATAGACATCATTACAAATTTGATGACTTCATTTTCCCTTAACCAGGCTCAGGTTATCATCATCACAACTTCCTTTGCTCATGGAGAAAAAAAGGGAAACTATTCAAAAAAATGTTCAAATGATGAACTTGGTTAAAATGACTAAACAAGAAAAGTATGATGGTTGAACATCTACAATTCTGGCTTTTGGGGGTGCTGAGGCTGGTGGATGGCTTGAGCTCAAGAGTTTCAGAGCTGTTGATTGGGTATCCCCACTATTTCTGGAGAGCCCCAAGAATCAAGGTAACTGGGATCATGCTCTAGGCTGCCAAGAATGAAAAACCAATCCCGGTCAGAAAGAAGTAGGTCAGACCTCCTGAGCTGATCAGGATGTGAATGGCCCAATATTGCACTTCCAACTTCAAAGAGATCAGGAGACCCTATATAAAAGATTATGTTAAATTTTTAAAGAAGATTTAATGACCGGAGTTTCTGTATTCCAGTTAGTGGGCTCCTTTAGAAGGTGAATTAACATCTGCCTTCTTACTTCTTCCTTTAACAGTATAATATAAAAAAAAAACCAAACCAAACAGTATAATATCATGGTAAGGATGCTAGATAGTTAAAAGTTAAGGTTTATGTATCATAGTTCATTATTTGCTAGTTGTATGACTTTAAAGAAGAGTTATAGCCAAAAATTCACTACTCTTTAGCCAGACTGGAATTAATTTTTTTGTAAATTTAGTAGGATGGTCATAGATAAGTATTCTAGACCATCATTGGGTTCATATACTAAATCTTTTGAGCCCAACTGAATCTTCTATAGTTCCTGTTCCAAGGGCATATCTTTTCCAACTCCAGAATGATGGGGAGAAATTTTTTGGAAAACAGAACAAGAATAAGAAATCAAAGAGTTCAAAGACTACATAAAACTACATATAAGCTTTAAGCTTATATAGCATATAAGAAATAGGAAACTGAGGTGGGAGTCATTTCAGAATTTTAGTTGTCTGTGTACAAACAGACCATCAACTTATTAGAGCAAAAATCAAAATTAGGACAAAGCTTGAAGAGAGGATTAAGAAACTATTTTTAAGGATATGACATTAAATTAAACGGACCTATTTAGACAAGTTATTTATATTGAAAAATGTAATATGAATAAAGGAAAGGACATAGATACTGCCAGAGTTGCATACAGAAATTTAACCTATATAGATTATTTGTCATAGCAAAGAGACCAAGAGAATTCTAAAAGTGCCTTAATCAATAAGCATTTTATTTACTTACTAAGCATAAAAATATTGTAGTCAAATGCAATATTAGTTAAGACTATAATCTCATTTGTAAAATCTTGTGAAGGAGGAGGATTGAAGATTATGAGCAGGATCACCTCAAAGAAAAATCATAGAAATGCACTGGAAGGAAGATAAATTTAATTTAAAGAAATGACCAGGGGGCAGCTAGGTGGCACAGTGGATAAAACACCGGCCCTGGAGTCAGGAGTATTTGGGTTCAAATCTGATCTCAGATACTTAATAATTACCTAGCTGTGTGGCCTTGGGCAAGCCACTTAACCTCATTTGCCTTGCAAAAACCTAAAAAAAAAAAATAACCAGACAACTTTTAAAACCCCATCCCTGGGACAGCTAAGTGGTGCAGTGGCTAGAGCACTGCCCTTGATGTCAGGAGGACCTAAGTTCAAATCAAGTCTCAGACATTTGATAGTTATTGGCTGTGACCTTAACCCCATTGCCTTTTAAAACCCAAAAAAGAAAAAGGTCATCCCAATTGGTATTAAGGGTGACAATGGAAAACAAAGAGAAGAATAATTTATAGCATTTTATTAAAAATCTGAGTAGGATGATATTTAGTAGGATGAATTACATTGGGATAGAATTCAGGAGATATTCTAGAAATTCATATAAAGAAGATGTAAGGGTTTTACAGTGGACAACAAACCCCATGAATCAAAACTGTGATCTTGCAGTCAAACAAGAAAATCATAACAGAATTTCAGTGTCCAGATTAAGGACAATGATCATGCTAGGATTGAATTCTGCCCTTATTAGGATACTTTTGAGAATTTTGTCTAGTTATAAGAATGAGGAACACTGATGGACTAAAAAGAACATTGACAAAATGTATGTATTCAGAGGAAGATAAACCAGCCTCTGAGCAGAGGACTTGAAACCCTATCACAAGGACATCACTTGAAGGAACTGGAACTTAAAAAAGAGAAGGGTTAGGTAGGGACATAAGAGCTGTTCTAAAATATATTAAGTACTTTTGAATAAAATTTGGTCTGCATGATCCTGGAGGGTTACATAGAGTCATTAATTAAAAATTATAGGGAGGTAGTTTTTTAGCTAATAGAACTATCTCCTTTTGTTCTGTGCTCAGCCACACATAGTATGGACTCACTAAATTATTGCTGACTAACTAACTTCCTGTTTTTGGAGGTCAAAGATTGATCATTTTTCAGCATTGTTATATATAGAGATGAGAATCATGAATTTTGAATGGCATTTCTCTATATCCAAGCCTTTCCCTCCTCCCTGCCCCCCTCCAAAAACAATTTCATATTTAACATCCTCTGGTCTAACCCTCTTGGGCAAGGTGGTAATCCCCATCTGGTTGGCATGATTCTACTGTGCTACTGTGTTTGGGGTGGCAACTGAATTAACTCAGAGCACAAGAGTCTCACTCTAGGAAGTGGAAACAAAGTAGGCTAAGTTCTCTTTTCTCACTTTCTTTCCAACCCTTACTGATAATGCCATCCTTTGGGATTCCCTTCCATTTATCGTGTGTATCCAGCAAGTTCCCCTTAATTTAGAAAGCATTCTCTTTATTCTTTTGGATCATGAGGCTACTGGGATGGGTAGATAAAGTGCTAGACCTGAAGACTTGAGTTCAAATCTAGCCTCAGACACATACTAGGTTATGTCTGCCTGCCTAGTTTTTTCAACTATAAAACTGCCTCACACAGTTGTTATGATGATTAAATGAGATAATACTTGTAAAAAACACAAAGCATAATATATGCTATATAAATATTTATCCCTTTCCCCTTCCTATGGCAAATTATTTTCCCCAGGTGACTTCTCTTTAAGAGGTGTCAGTATCATTGATTTTAAGACAAGAAGAAATCATAAAGATCATTTGTTCCAGTCCTGTTAGTTTACCAATAAAGAAATTCAGACCTGGAGAGAAAGGAAGAGAGGTAGGTAGAGCAGTATTTAGAATTCCAGGTTTGGAATGAGGAAGATGTAAGTTCAAATTTACTTACTAGCTATGTGACCCTGGGCAAGTCATTTAACCTGGTTTCTTCTTTTTAAAAATGTGCTGGAGAAGGAAATGGCAAACCACTCTAATATCTTTGCCAAGAAAACCCTTTGAGTATTTGTTATTATAGTTTTGTTTGTTTTGGAAGGAGGGAAGTGGAGAGATAGAAAATACATACTTAATCATTGAAAAAATAAAAAATATTTACAGTATGTATATGGCTGAGCTAGAATTTGGGTTATCTGATTCCTCCTTCCATTGCAAAATCATTGGCTGCCACCAGGGAAGAGAGATCAGCAATACTGCCCCATTTGTACCAAACTCAAACAAATTCCCTATTGTTGAAACATTAAAAGCCTCCTTTTAGTTTCTCTAGAAATATTAAGAAATATTTCTCCAGTCTAAAAAATTCTATTTCTCTTTAGGAAAATGACTTGATCCAAAGCTAAGGCTTTTCTTAGGACAATAGATTTATGGTGATAATAAATCTTATTTCTTATCTAGATAAATGCCATTGCAACCCCACCCACCTGAAGTGAATAGTGCCAAGACCCACCTAAGGGTGGTGTCCTCTTTTATATCAAGATTAAGATAATGATAACAAGAATGATTCTTTTCTATTCTTAAGGGAAATTGTCCAAGATGGAACTAAGGATGGCTATTAAACTTGATAAGAAGTGACCAGAGGGACACAGAGGCTTTGCAACTGTAGTTAATTCCAAAAATACCAGAGAGCTCACACAGGTTAAAAGCAAAAAGCTTTCTTTTTCCCATTGCAGGAGAGAAATTAGACACATGTATTGGGGCCTCCTTTAATAGACAGTGGAGCTAAACCTTGATCTATTTATTTGTGGCTAGATAAAGAATCAAACAGTGTAGTGAAGCAACAGTGGTGAGGTGCAACAGCCACAGAGAGGTAAGGTTGTTTAGTGACAAAAAGTCCATTCAAGTCTGGGCCTGTTGGTGCCTGCCAGAGCCCAGGGACCTGTGATTTAGTTGCAACAGTGTTCATCCAGAGGGTGAACACAAAGGATTGTTGTAACGTCAAGCTCAGGGCACAGCTTGCATTGAAAAACAGGGTCTGCTATTAGTTTGCTTTTTTTGTTGTTGCATCTTTTTTTAAACTTTATTAAATATCTCATTTATTTATTTATTTATTTGTTTGTTTTTCCAGCGACATGCAATGGCAATTTTCAATAATCATTTTTTACAAGATTTTTGAGTTTTACATTTTTCTCCCTTCTCTATCTGATAGAAAGAAATCTAATATAAGCTATACATGAATAACCATGCTAAACATAGATCCATATTAATCATATTTTGAAAGAAGAATCAAATCCAAATGAAAAAAAAGAGGGAGGAAGAGGAAAGACATAATATATAAGACAATTTATTAAAATTGAAACTTTGGTCTGCATTTAAATACCACAATTCCTTCTCTGAATATGGATGGTATTTTGCATCACTAGTCTTTTAGAATTGTCTTAGATTATTTTACTGCTGAAATGTGCAAGTCTATCATAGTTGATCATCATCCAACATTGCTGTTAATGTTCTTCTGGTTCTGCTCACTTCACTCAGCATCAATTCATGTCTTTCCAGTATATTCTGAAATTCCTTCCTTCATGATTTCTTATAGAACAAAAATAGTATTTCATCACATTCAAATACCACAATTTGTTCAACTATTTCCCAAGTGATGAGCATCCTCTCAATTTCTAATTCTTTGCCACTACAAAAGAGAGCTATAAAAAATATTTCTATAGGTTTTTTACCTTTTTTTGTGATCTCTCTGGCATACAGACCTAGTAGTTGCATTGTTGGATCAAAGGGTACACACAATTTTTTTGCCCTTTGGATGTAATTGCAAATTTCTGTCCAGAATGGTTGGATCAGTTCACAGCTCCATCAACAATGCAATAATGTCCCAGTGTTCCCACATGCCCTCCAACATTGATCATTTTCCTTTTTAATCATAGCGACCAATCTCATAGGTGTGAGGTGGTACCTCAGAGATGATTTAGAACATTTTTATATGACTAAAAATAGCTTTAATTTCTTCATCTAAGAATTGCCTTTCCACATCCTTTTGACCATTTACCATTTGGGTAATGAGTGTCTGCTATTAGTAAACAAAAAGAGAGAGAGAGAGAGAGAGAGATTGAGAGAGAGAGAGAGAGAGGGTGGTCTTGAATCCTAACAATCTTTTCCTTTTTCAAGATTCCTATAAATGTTATCTCATTGTTGGTTGTTCTTTATTCTCGAAGAGGACCATGATGTCAGAGAAATGACACCATGACATGCAAGTGAATTAGATTTAAGGGGGAGAGGAGGAGAGTCATCAACAAAGTCACCAGTCTCACTCTTTTCTCTAGAGCCATCTGAGTCTAGTGGCAAGAAATAGATCAGAACAACTGGAGAAGATCCAAGATGCAGAGGGAGACCTTTACCTTTTTAAGCTCCTATCATTTTAGGAGCAGAGTTGTATCAAAAGGCATGGAGGACTGTATAATTTGGGATATATCTCTCTCAAAACCAAAAGTGGTTTGAATATTATTAATATTAAATTAAACAATATTAATGTTAAATTAATATAGATACTAAATTATTAGTATTAATAAAATTTATTATTTAATATTAAATAAAAACTGTTTTTGGCAGACTTGAGCCTAAGTCATAGAGTATATTCTTAATATAATTTTTTTTCTAAAAATCTCTTCCACCCATGGATCATATTGTAATTAAGCTGTCCTGACAGTTCTTCTGCAGGAAACTACTGAGTACCTGAATAGCAGTGATTGATGGATTTGTGATCAAGAAAATCCAAATTCAAATCCTGTTTGTGACACTTAACTCTGAGACTGTAGCAAATCACTTTAACCCATATCACAGTTAGTTTCCTCATCTGAAAAATGGAAAAACAGTAGGATCAAAATGTGAGGATCAAGTTGACATTGTATATCAAGTGCTTTGAAGATTTTAAAGTATTATATAAATTCTAGCTATGTAAATTTCTGGCTATCATTGATTTTAGGTTAAGGAAATACTTTATGAAAAGAGCACTAAACATTGATTGGCAAGCTTAACATTTTATCTCCATAACTGATTTCCTCTTTATCAACTTTGTGCTAACCTCATCTTCTCCTTGACTATTACATTGTTATCCTGTGGACCTGGACACTTAGTTTCTCCATTAAACAAAGAAGAGGAGCCAAATAAATTATGAGACTGCTTTCAACTATAAAAGTCTCTAGTTCTGTTATCATCAATAATCAAGAAATATATATTAAGTGCTGAGCACTAGGGATCCAAAGAAAGACCAGAGCAGTTGGTGCCTTCAAGAAGGTCACTTTTTTTTTAAGAAGGTCACTTTCTATGGGAAGAGATGAGAGAGGGGGCTGGACCTGTGATTTTTCCAGCCTGAGGGAACTCCTTTTAATCTACAGAGGGCAAGCCCCTTGTCTGAAAATTACAGAATTATTTAAGCCACTGAGAATTGAATTGAATTGCCCAGAGTCACACAGCTGCTGTCTTTCAGAGGTCAAACTTGAATTTTGGTGTTCTTGGTTTCAAAGTCAGCTTTCTTTCTACTTTACTATTCTGACTCTTGGGGGAGACAGCATAAAAATAGGTACATTCCAAAAAGATGACTCTAGCTTTATCATAGCATCCTGACAAGAGAACTATAAACCACCTTCCCCCTCCAAATTTCACCATTACTAATCATGGCTCCATCATTTCTCAGTCATTTGGACCCCAAACCATAGGGTCATCTTTAACTCTTCCTTCTTTGGGCAACAAACAGTTCTTATTCACTTTCCTTTCCAGATACTTTTTGTCATAATCCTTTTTCTTTATTTTTGTGGCTATCACTATAGCTATTAATGCTTCACACCAAAATTACAATATTAACTTTCAAACTTGTTTCCCTACTTAAAGAATTTTTCCTTCTATAATTCATCCCATTAATATTTCTAATCATCATATCTTTTCCATGTTAACATACAATTAGTGTCTCTTGAGTACCTACCTACTGTTTGGTATTTAATAAGCATAATTAGATACCTTCTGTGCCTTGAGTATTTCTTACCAAGTCTCCCTAATACCTACCTTTGGCTTCAGATAGCCTCCATTTCCCCCCAAAACATGCCATCTTCTTTTTCTTAGCCAGATCTTTTCTTTGTGTACCAAACTTAATTTCCCTTCCAAATCTTTCTTCCATAGTTCCCTGAGTTCAAATCTGACCTCAGACGCTCACCATCTATGTGACTCTGGGCAAGTCACCGAACCCTATTTTCCTCAGTTTCTCATCTGTAAAAAGAGGTAGAGAAGGAAATGACAAACCATTCCAGAATCTTTGCAAACAAAACCCCAAACAGGATCACAAAGAGTTAGATACTACTGAAATAGAGTGCAGACCTATAGTCAAGAAGATCTAAGATTTTTAATGGTTACCAGTTGTATGACTCTAGGCAAATCATTTAACCTCTCTGTGCCTCAGTTTCCTCATCTGTAAAATGATGATCATTATAGCAGCTCCCTCTTGGGGTTGTTGCAATGATCAAATGAGATCGTATTTTCTAAGTTTCTAAAATACACTATTTTATAAATGTTTATTTACTTCTTCCATTACCCCTTCATTGCTTTTTCAACAGACTGCCTACCCTTGAGAGTCTAGTACTATGTTTTATCCTAATTTTATGCCTATTTTTTCTGAATTCTATTAAATACTATTCTGTTGAATAATAATTGTACAGAATACCTGGAATCATATTTAATATTATTCTTAGAATTGTATTTAATAATGTCTTGATATGCATAGGAAATAAATGATTTTATAAAATTTATGCAATAGACATCTTCATGTCCATATCACATAAGAAGGCATAAAGCTGCCAAATTGTGCCTTAAGGCCATGCAACATTTAACATATAAGTAGAAATAGATGATGTATGCATTTTAAATATCTGAGTTGGTAATCAATAGGATCACATTTCAAATAATTCATGAAAGATATGTGGCCAGAGCTAAATCAATCTGACCATTTTGCTATTGGCAAATTCTATTGCTATAACCACCAAAGTGCTAGAAACTTACATGGTAATTTAAAATGAAGATGGAAAGGAGGTTGTTAATTCAATTTGTAGACATTGACTTCTATCTGGAAATGAGAAAGCTTAAAAAATTAGGATATTTGCTGTTCAACCCTTTAGAAATCATATTTATCAAGCACCATTTCTTTATTTCCATTATAAGAATGTCCATTTTAAGGAACAGGCATTTGAAAAATCAATATATACAGCCCCTCCCCCCAAAAAAACCCCTAAGTTATAAATGAACTATTTGGATTCCACTGTGTGTGTCACTTTGAGGTCATTTGTGATCACAGGTTATCTTTCAAAAATCTGAAGACCACTTTTATGATAAGGCCACTAGGTTATGCTATATTTCAACTTACAAATTCTTTTGATAAAGCTATCCATTTCTCAGAAATAGCATTTTTTAAGGGATGGCACATAACTTCTGTTGTCAGAATTCATCAATATATTCATTATGTAGGAGAATATTGTCATGCCAGGTTTTCAAAATATGATATCTTTCTAGGTATTTTTATATTAGTTTCCTGCAGAATTCATCACAGATACAGTAGATATAGATAGAACAAATCCTTGTCACTGTTTCATTCTGTCAGTTCTGAAATTAAATAAATAGTATACAGCAAGTGTTTCTGGATGACAGCAATTTCAGGTGATGGTCAGATGAATTAATCTTGGTTCTTTATGGAAAATTGAATTTTCTGGTTATCTCTATTTGACTAGGAAAAAAGCAAAAAACAAAAAAACAAAATCTCATCTGGTTATCAATGTCTGCTGAGCATCCTATAGAGGACTAAGCCCTCTGTATCAAGCCCTAAGGAGAGATGTAAGAAAAATGCTGTCATTGACATGGAATGTGCTTGTATAGAATGAAAGGTCCTGAAAGGTTTCTTGACAACAACAACAACAACAATAATGATGATGATGATGATGATGATGATAACAGGAGCCTCATTTCTTTTTTCTTATTTAAAAATTTATTATTTTCCAATTATAATCATCTTCAAAATTGAGTTCCAAATTATCTCCCATCCTTATTACTCTCCTCCCTACTGAGATAACAAGAATCTTATATAACTTATACTTCTGTATCGATGTAAAACATATTTCCACAGTAGTCAAACTGTGAAAATGTATATCTGTGAAAGATACATATCTCTTCCCACTTTGAGAAGAAAAAAGTAAAAATAATGTTTCAATCTGCATTCAGACTCCATCAGTTCTTTCCCTAGATATGGGTAGCATTTTTCATCATGAGGCCATTAAAATAGTCTTGAATCATTGTATTGGTGAGAATGGCTAAATCATTCTCAGTTGATCATCATACAAAATCTTTTCAAGTTTTTCTGAAATCAACACAACATTATTTCATTACTAGCATATACCAGAACTTGTTTAAGAATGACTTGTATTCTTATAAATTTGACTCAGTTTACAATATATTTGAAAAATGAAATCTTTAACAGAGAAATTTGCTATACAATTTTTTTTCAGTTTTATGCTTTTCTTCTAATCTTGACCACAGTGGTCTTTTTTTTTGTCAAAATCTTTAACATAATCAAAATTTTCCATTTTATATCTGTAATGCTCTCTTTCTTTTGTTTGGTCATAAATTCTATCTTTATCCATAGATCTGACAATATACTAATCCATGCTCTACCAAATTTGCTCATGGTATTACCTTTTATGTTTAAATCATATGGATGAGTTCATCCCATTTACATTCACAGTTATGATTATTGATTGTGTATTTCCCTCCATCCTACTTAGCCCCTGCCCCCTTTCTTTCTTCTTTTACACTGTCCTTCCTCAAAAGTGTTTTGCTTCTGAACATCACATTTCCCAATCTACCCTTTCTTCCCTCAGTCCCTCTCCCTTCTCTTATCCCCCTTCCCTCCTACTTTCCTGTAGGTTAAGATAGATTTCTATACCCAATCTAGTGTGTATGTTATTCCTTCTTTGAGCCAGTTCTGATGAGAGTAGGTTTCAAATGTTGTTGATCATTACCCTGATATTCTCCTCCTCTATAAAAGCTCTTTCATATCTCTCTTTGGTCAGATTATTTTATCTCATTCCATCTTTCTTCCCCTTTCTCCAAATGCATCCCTCTTTATCCCCCCATAATTTTTTATATCATTTCATCCTAATCAATTCACACCTGTCTCCTCCATTTTTGTATTCTCCTTAAAGTTCTTAGGAGTTACAAGCATCATTTTCCATGTAGGAATGTAAACAACTTAATAATAAATAATAAATAAATAAATAATTTTTCTCTTTCCTGTTTCCTTTTTTTTTTGCCTCTTTTGAATCTAGTATTTGATAGTCATATTTTCTATTCAACTCTGATCTCATCAGAAAAGCTCATCAGAAAATCCTCTATTTCATTAAATATTCATTCCCCCCCCCCAAAAAAAAAAAGATTAAACAGTTTTTCTGGTTAGGTAATTCTTGGTTGTAATCTTAGCTCTTTTGTCTTCAGAATATCATATGTCAAGTTCTTTAATCCTTTAATGTCGAAGTTGCTAAATCTTTTGTATTCCTGATTGTGACTCTGTGACATCTGAATTGTTTCTTTCTGGCTACTTTCAATATTTCTTTTTAACCCAGAAGCTGGAATTTAGCTATACTATTCCAAGAAATTTTCATTTTGAAATCTTTTTCAGGAGGTGATGAGCGGATTATTTCTATTTTTATTCTGCTCTCTGTTTCTAGGATTTCAGGGCAGTATTCCTTAATTTCTTGAAATATGGTGTATAGGTACTTTTTTGAAAATCATGGTTTTCAGGGAGTAAAAAAAATTTTTATTATCTTTCCTTGATCTATCTTCCAGGTCAATTGTTTTTCCAGTGAGATATTTCCCATTTTCTTCTATTTTCATTCTTTTGATGTTGTTTTATTGTTTCTGAATTTCTCATGAAGTCGTTAATTTCTCCTTACCCTATTCTAATTTTTTGAAGAATTATTTTCTTCAATTAAGTTTTTGTATCTTCTTTTCCATTTGGAAAATTTTACATTTTAGTAAATCTTTTCTTTGGACAATAGTCTAAATGAAAATAAAAATAAATAAGACAACATAGATACTTTTTAGAAAAGAATGCACTAAAAGAATGTTACCTAAGAAGTTGGATTGGTAGCAAGGGAGCAAGGAAAGATTTTGAATGACACTTTTATATGAGCAAGGAAAAGATAGAGCTAAAAAAAAGGAAGGAAAATAAGAAACTAACAGTTAATAAAATCAACATTATAAGTGCTTTCAAGAAACTTGAGATAAGCTAACTTAAATGGACATGATGGGAAGAGACCTTGAAAAGCAAATAAAGGGACAAAGTACCTACTTTAAGATGAAGATAATAAAAATTAATTAAAGGAAATACAAATCTAATGATTTCAACAATAAATGGAAATGGATTAAATGATCCTATAGAAATGGTAGTCAAATAATGAATGGCTAAGAAAACAAGCCCAACAATCTGTAGCATAAAAGAAGTACATCTAACTAAAAACATGTAGAGAATAAAAATAATCTAGGTGATGTGGTAAATAGAGCAGCAGCCCTGGAGTCAGGAGGCTCTGAGTTCAAATCTGGCCTCAGACATTTAATAATTACCTACCTACCTGTGAGATCTTGGACAAGTCACTTTAACTCATTGCCCTGCAAAAAAAAAAAGATTCTCTTAAAAAAAAGAAATAATATGTATATATATTTTTTTCTAAAATATTTATAGCAGCTCTTGTAGTGGCAAAGGACTAGAAAATGAGGGGATCTTTATCAACTAGGGAATTGCTAAACAAATTGTGGTAACAGAATTATCTTTATTTTTTTAGGTTTTTGCAAGGCAATGGGATTAAGTGGCTAGCCCAAGGTCACACAGCTAGGTAATTATTAAGTGTCTGAGGCCAAATTTGAACTCAGGTACTTCTGACTCCTGGGCTGCTGTTCTATTTACCGCATCACCTATGTTATTTTTAGAATAAATCAAGATTATTTTTAGTATAAATTCCACCTTTCCTCTAATGGAATATGATTATATTATAAGAAATGATGAACTGGTTGATTTTAGAAAAACATAGAAAGACTTACATTAAATAGTGAAGAGTTAAATGAGCAGAACCAAGAAAACACTATATACAGTAGCAACATTTTTTTAAAAGGAAGAAAATATAGAACTGAACACATGGAAAAGGAAAATATGAAAGACATATATATAGCACTCTCTGAATGACAGTCTGAGAGATTACACATATATCTCAGCATTGTAAAATTATTTTGTGCAAGGGCACAAAAAATTATAAAGAAATGAAAAAGTTATAGAAATAATAAACATCCTATATAAACCATAATTGAAAAATAATAATTACTACAAAGAATGGGAGCATAAAATATAGATATATATAAATTGAATCTAAGTATTGACATGTTGAATAATTAGTAGATCAAAGAGCAAATCATAAGAACAATTAACAGAATTATAAAAGAGTATGAGTAATAAAACAACATGCCATGATGCTTGGGATACTGGTAGAGCAATTCTGAGAGAGAGAAATTCTGTCTTTGAAAATATGCATTAGCAAATATAAAAAGAAGATTAATGAACTCAACAGTATTAGGTGGCACAGTGGCTAGTGGATAGAGCACTAGCCCTGGAGTCAGGAGGACATGAGTTCAAATTTGACCTAGCTCTGTGATCTTAGGCAAGTCACTTAACCCCATTGCCCTACCAAAAAAAAAAGTATATTCATAATTTTAAATATTAGAAAAATCAAGAATTAACCAAGACAAAATAAGCACAAAAGAAGAAATTTTAAAAGTTAGAAAAGAAAAGAGAAATTGATATAATGAAAAACAAAATGATTATAAAATGATAAGCAAAAGGAAGAATTATTTTTAAAGACTAGGAACCAAATTACCAAAATCTTATACACAAGATGAATTCATATTAGAGAAGAACAAAAATTTTGAAGGGCCTACATATGCAATTAATTATATTCTAACAAAACCACCGATTTAAAGGAAATAGATGATTATATATGAAAACATAAAATACTCAAAGTAACAAAAGTGCTTTTCCACAACCTAGTCTCAAAAAGTTAAGTTATATGTCATATATGAATTAACAAAGAAAATAATCCCTGATCCAGAGAGAATTAAAAGTTCATTCTATTAGACATTTAAAGAGGAGGTAAAACACCCCACTGGAGAAACATAAAATAGAAAAAGAAAAAGTACTGTAAACTAATCTCTCTAACAAATATTGATGCCAAAATATTAAATAAAATTCTAGCAAAATAATAGAGAATGTATTTTTAAATTATTAACTGAACAATTTTACTTACTACAAGGTAGGCAAGAATTGTTTCCTATGAGGAAAACAGCATAATTAATCATGTTTTAAAAAACAAAAAATCACATTAAAAGATCCAAAGCATGTCTTTGATAAAAAATGTACCATTCATTTATGCTAATATAAATATAGAAGGACCCTTTATTAATATGTAAAAAGTATTATAAAGGTAAAATCAAATAATATATGCAATAGAAAAATACTCCACTTCCTAATTAATATAGAGAGAAGGTACATTATTTCTTCTCACCACTTTTATTCAATGCAGTTCTGGAAAATCTACAATAGAAATTAGACCAAAAAAAATTAAAGGCATGAATATCAACAAAAAAGAGATGAAATTATTCATATTTCCAGATAACATGACAATTTGCTTGGAAAGCCCCCAAGAATCAGCAAAGAAACTGAGAATATTAATAAATATGTTTAAAAGCAGAATGCAAAATAAATTCATAAAAATAATTAATCAAGAGGCATTTCTTAAGAGCTGCTATAGGCCAGACAGTATGCTAAGCATTAAGGGAAGGAGAGAAGGAAGAAAGGAAGGCAAGGGGAAAGTACTCAATTCCTGGTATCAAGGAACTCACAGTCTAATAGGGGAAAAAAACATGAAAACAATTTTGTGCATAAAAGATATTTTGCAAGTAAAGTTGGAGATAGTCTACAAAAAAATGACTCTCAAACATGAAAAGGAATGAATAAAGACTTCATGTAGGAGGTGAGGTTTTGGTTGGAACTTGAAGGGAAAGAGATGGAGAGGAGTGGTGAGAATTTCTGTCATAAGACACAGCAGACAGAGTCTCTTGTACAAGAATTCCAGTGTCCCTGGATCAGAGAATATACAGAAAAACTGTAAGAAAATTGGAAAATGTAAGAAGGGACTAGGTTCTGAAGGACTTTAAAACCCAAGGATTTTATATTTTATTCTGGAAGTAAAAGGGAACCACTGCATCAGGGTGGTGGCAATATTAAAGGAGAGAAGAAGGTGTATATAAGAGATGTTACATAGGTAGAATATGGAAGGCAAGAGAGAATAAGGAGAAACGCCTAGGTTTCTAGCCTGGGTGACTGGGAGAATGATGGTATCTTCAAGAGTAGGAAAAAAACTTAAGAAGAAGGGAGATAATACGTTCACTTTTGGACATGTTGGGTATAAGATTATCTACAAGATATCCAGTTTGAGATGTCTGAAAGGCAGTTGGAAATGCAAAACTGGAGGTCAGGAGAGAGAGGTTAAGAGTGACAATCAAGAGCCCTAGGAGATCTGAGAATCACATGGGAGCCAAATAATATAGAGGGAGAAAAGTCCTAGGACAGAGTCTTGGGGCCAGCAAGGGTAATTTGAGAAACCCAGGAACACAAGTGATTTGTGTAAGATCTCCCTATTTAACAAGAACTAAGGGCAAAATTGGGCAGCTGATGGTGCAGTGAATAAATACCAGGCCTAGAGTTAGGAAGACCTGAATTCAAATGTGACCTCACTCCCTAACTAGCTGTGTGACTTAACCCTGTTTCTCCCAGTTCCTTATCTATAAAATGAGCTAGAGAAGGAAATGGCAAACCACTGCAGTATCTTTGCCAAGATACAAATGAAATCATGAAGAGTTGGACACAACTAAAAAAACAACTGAACAGATGAGCAAAATTGGAAGCAGCATGGCTCAAAATAAATTTGTTTAGATCAGCATATTACATTATACCAAAGTGGGTATATTGCCTAGATACAAACTATTATATCATTTAAAATAAAATCAGAGAATGGATAGATATGTCTAAGGGAAAATTCTCTGCCAAACTAAAGATTATCAAAATAAAAATATAGACAGAAGATTCATATATTTTGTGATCAGTGAATTTTAAATAAGTAATAAAATAGTCATTGCATCAACTGTCTTTGATAAGTGTCAAATATCCAAGATATATAAGGAGCTAGCATAAATAAATAAGAGCAAAGTCCATTCCCCAAAAGATAAGCAATGAGTGAAAATTAGGATAAGCAATAAGTGAAATATGAACATTTTCAAAAGAAGATTTAAAATTATGAAAAATTACTTCACACACTAATAATAATAAAAATACAAATTAAAATAACATGGAAGTTTTCCCTCACATCCTGGAAATTGGTAAGGATTACAAAAGATAAAAAAAAATGTTGGAGGTTCTGTGGGAAGACTAATGTCTTGTTGATGGAGATATAAATTGGTTTAACCATTCTGGAGACCAATTGAAATTAGTTGAGAAAAATCCCTGAACTGTTTATTTCCTTCAACCCCAGGAAGCATATACCCCAGAGAGGTTAAATACAGAAAAAAAGGCCCCTAAATATACTAAGAAAGGCATAGGAGTATTTTTATAGTAGCAAAAAGTTAGAAAGGAGATATCCATCAATTTGTGGTATATTAATATAATGGAATATTATTAGACCATAAGAAATAATGAATATGAGGAATTCAAAGAAACATGAGACAACTTGGATAAACTGAAGCAGAATGAAGTAAGCAGAAAAAAAATCTCTGACTACAATAACATTAAGGAAAATCAAGACTGTTTGGTTGTAATGACCAGTCCTGGAGCTCTGTTGGTTGTGTAACAGGAAAAAAAAAAACCCTGTAAAATACAATTTTTCTATCCACTATTTGAAAAAAATAGTTCATTTTACCTTAGACCTTCTAGACCACTTATTGCAAAATTGCCACTCTTTCCTCATTATATATTCAGATATTGTATATCCTTCTTCATGGCCCAGGTCAGCTCCTACTCTCCCCCTTACTATCCACCACATTCATCTCTCTCCTCTAGACCTAATTATATGTTGCCCAGGGCTGATAATTTAATCGTTTTATGTAATGAGATTAGATACTTCTGATGAGCAGAGTTCTGTGGCAGCCTGTAGTGTATATATCTCAGCATCAAGGACGATGAGTTATATATAATAACTGACTGGTAAACAAATATAGTGAAGAAATAAGTATGATACCCTTAGAGGAAATTAAACATATACAATCTAAAATGCAGAAAACTGAGACCATACGGGCCAGTCCCCTGCCTTTGGTCTTGATTGTTATTTCTTTTCAAAAACTAAAAAATAAAAATAAAAATAAATCTATTCTATTTTTAAAGTTCTCCAAAAATGAAAATTCTATACCTTTTTTGGGGGAGTGTAAAATAGATGTAAAATATTTCTTACAGTATCAGATTGTGCCTATGTAGATTGATTTTACTTAAGTGTTTTTCTTTGTTATAAGGAAAGAAGGTTCAGTGGGGAAGAGAGAAATATTTGGAAATGAGTGTGATGGAAAAACAAAAGTCATCAACAAATGTTAGTTTCCCAAACAAAAAAAAAAATTAGAATCTATGCCTTAAGTTCAACCAAGTACCAGGACTTCTTAACTTCCTTCCTGGAGGAGGAAAGAGAAGAAAGTGCAGAGATCACCCCCAACCCACCCAGTAGAGAGGGAGGCCAGGGTCAGGAATGGCACTTGGTTGTCTCTTGGGGGGGGGGGTCATGGTGAATCTCACCCCATTCTCTCTCTACCAGTCACCTCAAGAATAGGGAGCAGACCTTGATGTTTGGGTTCATGAGCTGCCTTTGAAATATAATCACTATATAACCATGGGCAAGTCCCAGCTTTTCAGTGCCCCAGGCAATTCTCTGAATGGATAGTTTACATCAATAGAGAGATTTTTCCACACTGAGAGCTTCCTATACCAATGAGATTAAAGGTCTTGACCAAAAACAAATAGAAAAAGTAATTTGAAGTTCACTGGAAATGAAACTTATTAAATCAAATGTTAAATAATTTAAAAACATCTGACAAACTCTAGAACCATCATCCACTCCTTATATTTCATCTGAAAGCAATACCAAAATTTTGTAACATTTCTTATGCACATGTAAGATCATAAGATTTTAAACTGAAAGAAACCAGAGACCAGTTAATCTTCTCCTTTGTTCAGATCAAAGGGTGATAGATCTAAAACTGGAAAGGAACTCAAAGGGCATCTAGAATCCCATAGATAGGGAAACTGAGGTTCAGAGAGGTGCAGGTAATAATAATAATAATAATAATAATAATAATAACATTTACATAAGGATAGCTAGCCAGTACAACTTACCTCCATGAGCAAGACTCAGCTTCTTGATTTCAAATTTAGCCTCAGACGCTTTCTAACTGTGTGACCCTGGGCAAGTCACTTAATCTTATTTATCTCAGTTTCTTCCTCTGTAAAATGAGTTAGAGAAAGAAAAGGCAAAATAATGTAATATCTGCCAAGAAAACCCTAACTGAACAACAATAATATTTAAGTATAACTTGCTAATTGTCAGGCACTCTATTTAGTGCTTTTCAAGTATTCTATCATTTGATTCTCACAACAGCCCTGGGAGGTAGGGTTTTTTATTTTAATTATTCCCATTTTACAGATGAGGAAACTGCCACTCAGCTAAGAAGTGTCTGAGACTAGATTTGAATTCAGATCTTCCCCATCCCAGGTCTGGTACCCTCCTTGCTGCATCACCTAACTGCCCCTCCAACAGAGCCAGGATCCTGATCCTTGCCATCCTTAATAGCTGTTGGAGAACAGAAGAATGAACCAGAGCATGTGGGTGAGACAGCACCCATTCAAGAGTGGAGTCTCACATTCCATCTGACTCTTGTCTTCCTGTCATCAGGTTCAGGGTCAGCTTTTGAAAATAAGTAGGCCACTACCCTTCCCAGAAATTCATCAACATCTATTCTTTGGTAGGAAGGAGTGTGCTACCAAGAGAGGATGAAGGGAATGAGGAAGACAGGGCCATAGAGAAGTTTTCCTCCATTCTTCTCTCCAGAGAAGTTTTTCATGTAAATGAGCATTTGGAAATGAACTTTCCAAAGGCAAGGAATTTTAACCTAGAGGCTACAAAGTTGGTTTTTAAAAAATCTTTTGGTAATTTTATTTCAGTAGAATCAGTTTCCTTTACAAACCAACATATTTTATTTTATGACTTTAAATACTTGGTTCTGAGAAGGGATCCACAGGCTTCTCCAGACTGTCCCAGGGGTCCATGGCACAATAAGAACCATTGCCTTAGATAGTAATAATAGTATTTTAAGGTTTTCATGAAAGTCAGCCAATGTGGGAGAATGGACAGAAATATAGCCTCTCAAAGCCAGGAAAACTTGGATTCAAATCCTGTCTCTAACACAATGTTCCTCATCCTGAGCAAGTCACTTAAGTTGCTCTGGGCTAGAAGTTCTTAAGGTATTTGTAAATGTCCATGACATAAGTTTTCATTTCTAATGTGATATGATGCTGTTCAGTTGTTTCAATTGAATCCAAGTCTTGGTGACTCCATTTGGGATTTCCTGGCAAAGATCCTGGAGCAATTTGCCATTTCCTTCTCCAGCTCATTTTACTGATGAGAAAACTGAGGCAGAATAAATTGACTTGCCCAAGGTCACATAGCTACTGAGTGTCTGAGGTCACATTTGAATGCAAATCTTCCTGACCTGAGGCTGGCACTCTATTCACCTGCCCCCCTCAAAAAATAATTTTATATATATAAAAGAAATAAACAGTGAAGTTTGAAGTTAATCTCAGAGGGATTTACAGAAGTCTGGGGAAGATCTGCAAAAGAACAGTTTTCAGAGGGGGAAAAAAATCCAAGTTATCAAGGGATATATGGGGAAAAATGTTCTAAATCAGTAATAAGAGAATGTAAAACAAGTCTGAATTAGGGAGTATAGAATGGACGTAAAATATTTCTTACAGTATCAGAATGTCAATTGGTTTTACTTAATTTTTTCCTTTGTTATAAGGAAAGAAGGTTCAGTGGGGAAGAGAGTTGACAAAGTTGACAAAAAAAAAGCAAAATGACAAATGCTGGGGGGACTGTGGGAAAATAAGTATGTTAAGGTGCCGTCGGCACAGCTGTCAACTGGTCTCACCATTCTGGAAACAATTTAGAACCATACCCATAATGTCATTAAACTGTGCATATCCTTTGACCCAGCAATATTGCTCCCAAATCTTTCTTGCAAAAAGATCAAAGACAGAAGAAAAGGAGATATATGTACAGAAATATTTATAGCAGCTTGTGGTGGCAAAGAATTGGAAACTGTCATCAAATGGGGAAAGGCTGAATAAGTTATGTTATATGAAAGTGATGGAATACCATTGTGGTATAAAAGATGATGAAAGAAATGGATTAAGATGTGTTTAAACCAATGCAGAGTGACATAAGCAGAAACAGGAAAACAATTCACAAAATAAAACCAATATTGTAAAGATATAAAGGACTTGAGATAGGTATAATGACCAATCATGATTCTGGATGACTCATGATGAAACAAGTTAGCCATTTCCTGATGAAGGGAAAGACAAGGGACTCAGGGTACATATTTTGGTATTGGCCAATACAGAAATGTGTTTTACTTGGCTATATAAATTTGTAACAAAGGTTTTTGTTTTTCTTGCTTTCTCAGTTGGGGGTAGAGGAGTGGAAAGGAAAAAATACAGATCTTCATGAAAATATTTTTAATTGAAAATATTAAAATTAAAAAATTAAAAATAAAAACAATTAAAATTAAAAATAATAATAAAAACAAAAAAGAATACTCCAGTGCCAAAGAGTAGAGTTAAGATAGAGTGTTATGCATAAAGAATAGCAAATAAACCAAGACAACTGAATTGTAGAGAACATATAAGAGAGTAGATTGTGAGAAGACTGAAAAAAATTATAAAGAATTTTAATTTCCAAATAGAGACTTTATATTTTATCCTGGAGATAATAGGAATCCCCTAGCATTTCAATGAAAAGAAAAGGAGGAAAAGAAGATGATATTGTCAGACACTTGGCTGGTGAGTGAAGGATGGATTGGAGGAGAGAAGACTTGAGACAGAAAGGATAATCAGAAGGATATTTCAGTAGACCAGGATAAGGACTTGTATTAAAGATGGTGGCTAGATGAGTAGAGAGAAAGGGACATACATATAAGAGACGTCGTGAAAGTAGAATCAACAAAATTTGACAATAGATTCAATATGTGGTATGCATGTGGATGAGAATTCTACATTGTTGTGCAATCCTGTTTGGATAGAAAGATAGTGCTGCCCTAGAGATCAAAAAATAAAAGTGGAAAGAGAGATGGGTTTGATGAGAAATTTGAGGACTTCTATTAATGTTGGGATGTTGGTGATGCAGAACTGTAGCTCAGGAGAGCAATCAGGGCTAGATATTTAGATTTAGGAATTATCTGCATGAAGATGATCATTGAAGACATGGGGGCTAATGAGGTCACCATGGAAGATAGTATAGATGGAGTAGAAAAGAGGTCCCAGCCCAGAGATTTAGGGATCAGCTGTCAGTTAAAGGATATAATGTTTGTCTTTTTTTTTTGCCTTTTTGTCTCAGATCTTTATTGAGTGGAAATCTTTCTGGTATACCAGTATCACAAGACTATATTACATTTCCTGAAATTAATTTTAAATTGGAGGGCATTTCATGGTATACCCAAAGTCAAGCATATATTTTTGTCTTTTTATTTATTTTGAGTTTTACAATTTTCCCCCCAATCTTGCTTCCCTCCCCTATCCCCCACAGAAGGCAGTTTGCTAGTCTTTACATCATTCCCATAGTATGCATTGATCTAAGTTGAATGTGATGAGAAAGAAATCATATCCTTAAGGAAGAAACATATATAGTATGACATATAGTAGAATTACATAATAAGAATTTTTTTTTTTAAATTAAAGGTAATTGGGGGCGGCTAGGTGGCATAGTAGATAAAGCACCGGCCTTGGAGTCAGGAGTACCTGGGTTCAAATCCAGTCTCAGACACTTAATAATTACTTAGCTGTGTGGCCTTGGGCAAGCCACTTAACTCCATTTGCCTTGCAAAAACCTAAACAAACAAACAAACAAATAAACAAACAAACAAGCAAATAAATTAAAGGTAATAGTCCTTGGTCTTTGTTCAAACTCCATAATTCTTTCTCAGGATACAGATGACATTCTCCATCACAGATACCCCAAAATTGTGCCTGATTGTTGCCCTGTTGGTATGAGCAAGTCCATTAAAATTGATCATCACCCCCATGTTGCTGTTAGGGTGTACAATGTTCTGGTTCTGCTCATTTTGCTTAGCATCAGTTCATGCAAATCCTTCCAGGCTTCCCTGAATTCCCATCCCTCCTGGGTTCTAATAGAACAATAGTGCTTCATCACATACATATACCACAGTTTGTTAAATCATTCCCCAATTGATGGACATTCCCTCATTTTCCATTTCTTTGCCACCACAGACAGAGCTGCTAGGAACATTTTTGTACAAGTGATGTTTTTACCCTTTTTCCTAATCTCTTCAGGGTATAGACCCAGTAGTGGTATTGTTGGATCAAAGTGTATGCACATTTTGTTGCCTTTTGAGCATAATTCCAGATGGCTCTCCAGAAAGGTTGGATGAGTTCACAGCTCCACCAACAATGTATTAGTGTCCCAGATTTCCCACATCTCTTCCAACATTGATCATTTTCCTTTCTGGTTGTATTGGCCAGTCTGAGAAGTGTGAAATGGTACCTCAGAGATGCTTTAATTTGCATTTCTTTAATAATAGTGATTTAGAACAATTTTTCATATGATTATAGATTGTTTTGATTTCCTCATCTGTAAATTGCCTTTGCATATCCTTTGACCATTTGTCTATTGGGGAATGTCCTTCATTTTCAAAGAAGACCACGACATCAGGTAGGTGATGCCATGACAAGCACATGAATTGGATTTCAGTGAGGGGGCTGTGCTAAGTCACCAGCCTCACTTTCTTCTTGAGAGCCATCTAGGTCCAGGGACCAGATATGAATCATGACAACTAGAGATGACCTGGAGTGACTTGCCCAAGGTCACACAGTGAGTAAGAGTAAAGAGTATGAGGTCATATTCGAACTCCAGTCCTCCTGAATCCAAGGCCAGTGCTCTATCCATTGTACCACCTAGCTGCTCTTGGTGTCTATAACACATATGAAGAGTTACCAAAGAAAACTGAGAAGAAATAGTAAGACAGGCAGGAATAGAACCAGGAGAAGTGCCAAAAAAAATTAGAGAAGAAAAAGTATCCAGTAGGAGATATCGTGGTCAGCAATGTCAGAGTACTGGGAGGTCAAGAAAGATAAGGATTTAAGGGGAGGTTAAATAGTGTCATGGAAAAGGCATTGGACCTGAAGTCAAGGCTTCGAGTTTCTCCAACTTCATGGAACAGTGTGACCTCAGACAAGTCACAGCCTTTTGGTACTTGAGTTTCTTTATGGAGATGATATGGGGCAGGATCATTGTGAGTTTCAAGAGATGTCCTATCTCTTGATATATAGAACTGGATCTCTTATTCTTATTTTGTCTGTCACATATAATCTCCTTTTTCATTAACATAATAAAGGTCTTTAGTCTTGGTTTCTTAGGATGTCAAAAAGAAGTTTTTCCTTTATGAGGAGGTCATTAAGTTAAATTCAGCAAGTGTTATTAAGTGGCTACTTTGGCCAAGGCTCTAAGTCAGACACTTTGAATGCAAAGACAAGACAAAAGGCAATCCATAAAGAACTGCTTTATAAATAACTTATTAGATGATTTTTTTACACCTGGACTTAGCCTGGTTGGGTAGACTAAGCCTGACCTTGGGAGAGATTTCATTACCAGACTGGCTATTCCTTTAAACAAATCTATTCTCTTCTGCCTCCCTTCTCTCTGTTTAGAACAAATAAAACTTAAACTGGAGACAATTCTGTTGCTGTTGATCAGTTTTTCTTGGCATAGATACTGGAGTGATTTGCCATTTCCTTCTCTTGCTCATTTTCTCAGGATTACTAAGCTAGTAAGTGTCTGAAGTCAGATTTGAACTCAAGGAAAAGGAATATAACTTGACTCCTGGCCCAGCATTTTAAACACTTTAAAAATGCCCCAAAATTTAAATTGTAGTTTTATCCTTTAAGTGTTATATTTGAAGACCATACTACTAAAGCTGATAGTTTGCTGTGTATTTGTGGCAGAAAAGATAAACCCACACAGAAACAAGTTTCTAAATAATTTTGAAGAAACAGATTTTCAAACAAACAAAAAAAGAAAATTTGGACCTTCTAGACCATTTAATGCAAAAATATACCCCCTTATTATATATTCAAATACTGCATATCCTTCTTTGAGGCCTAGGTCAAGTTCTACCCTTGACTGACCATACAATATATTCATCTCTTCTTTGAATTCTGTATTCTCTTATTGCATGCTGCTCTGAGGTGACTCTTGTTTTATGTGTATGTGTGTATATGTGTGTGTGTGTGTGTGTGTGTGTGTGTGTGTGTGTGTGTGTGTGTGTATATATATATATATATATATATATATATATATATATCATCTCTCTAAAAAAATTAGATGCTTCGTACCAACGGAGATGCTGTTCAGCCTTTAGTATGTCTCAGTATCAAGGACAGCTTAGTAAACTAATAAAATGAAAAAATAAATATGGCAGTTTTGAAAAAAAATAAAGAATATGTAATATAAAAACCAGAAAACCTTAGAAGCCATGTGGGCCAGTCCCCTACCCTGGTCTTCATCTTCATTCATTTTCCAAGATAGATGGCAATCTGTCCTATTCTTAAAGTATTCCAAAGATGGAGATTCTATACCCTTTAATCTAGTTAATTAAAGTGCTTAATTCTCTGGCCCTAGAATTCTTCTTTAACATATCATTGAGCTCTCCTTTAAGCCCATTTCCTTCTACCTTCTCCCAGATGACTTTGAGCAGCAATGTTTCACCTAAATTAAATCCAGTTCACGCACAAGTAAAAACTGTCATGATATCATTTGGCCTGCTTCAAGTAGGACAAACAACAACAGAAAAAGATGCAGAATGATCAGTTGGTCCCCTACTAATTACCTTCATTTGCTTGAAGATCATTAGTTTCACTTTTTCCAGATTAAACAAGCATAATTCTTTTCATTTTTCCCCCCCTGTCACCATAGCCATAGTGATCATGGAATTGCAAGCTTTTTTTATTTAAAAATTCTTCCTTGAGGCACTGTCCAATAAATGTTCAATTACTTTCCAGATATTGAATAAAAAAATTCCACCTGGTTTCATTGTCACTAGAGACTACTTAAAGTTCTTGGGGGATTCCATTCAAATTACCTTCATTTGAATAATCACTGTTCTAGTCCTGTTAAATAGGGACTTAAAGCAAGCATGTGTGTTTATCATTTTGATTTGCTTTTTAATTAAAAGAAAGTTGCAGGAATGTCCTTAAAAAAAGTTAGCTTCAGATTCAATGTACAGAATTGCTCAAAATCTGAGGTCCTAGCTTCCACATTGCAAGAATTTTAGAAAATTTGCCATCATCAGAATGTTTTTAAAAAGACAATTCTCCATCAGTCAACACCAAAGCAATACTAAATCCTACTACTAATCAAACAAAATAGAAAAGCAGAGTATCTATTTGAATCCTTAAAGAAAATAGTGGTCTCTAATTATTAGACAAGGAGATTAATTCTTTGTCACTGAGTCAGAAAGGGAACACATCTAAATCCTTGCTTTCTTGATTATTTAAGGACATATCAAAACATCTTTGAACAGCAGGAAATTGGTGCCACTGAATATGACTACTCTGAGCTCATAAGTCCTCTTGACTGATCTGGGACCAGAACTGATTGTTCCAGGCATTATTCTGGTCACATTTGGGTAGTGGCTTGTCCTTTTTTGCTCTTTATTCTCTTCATTTTTCTTCTTTTGATACATACTCTGCAGTGGTGCCAAACTGGCCTATTTACTGTTCCTTATCTGAAATTCCATCTCCTATCTCTACCTTTTGTGTAGTCTGTCCACTGTTCCTGTAATGAATTTCCTTTTCTCCTTGAATTGCTTTTCAAAGATCAACCGGTAAAACTTTCCTGATCTTGTTGTCTCCTCAAATAGAATATTAGCTCCATGAGGGCAGAGAATATTTCATTTTTCTCCTTGTATTCCCAATGTCTAGAATATTTCCTGATACACAGTAAGAGCTTAATAAATTTCTTTTGCTTGATTGATTACTACTTTTTTTAAAAAGCCAGTACCAATACAATTCACCATCCTCCAACCTCACTGAATTCTAGTTCAAACAGAAGATTCATTAGAAAAGCATCAAGAGGGGCAGCTAGGTGGCACAGTGGATAGAGCACCAGCCCTGGAGTCAGGAGTACCTGAGTTCAAATTTGGCCTCAGACACTTAATAATTACCTAGCTGTGTGACCTTGGGCAAGCCACTTAACCCCATTGCCTTGCAAAAAACCTAAAAAAAAAAAAAAAAAGAAAAGCATCAAGAGGGGCAGAATAATTACCTAGCTGTGTGACCTTGAGCAAGTCACTTTAACCCCATTGCCTTAAATAAATTTAAAAAAAAAGGAAAAGCATCAAGAAAGGGGGTTCTCTAAAGAAAAAATGATTGTGCCAAAAGGTAAAATATATGTGTGTGTGTGTGTGTGTGTGTGTGTATACTTATATGTGTGTGTCTGTGTCACTATGTGTGTATACACAAGTCAGAGAGAGACAGAGACACAGGATTAGACAGAAACAGAGACACAGAGATAAAGAGACAGAGACAGAATGAATTATTTGCCACTGTACTCATCTCTCTTATTTTCTCTTATTTTCAACATCAGAGAATATTTTCAGGCAATAAGCAAAAGGCTTGAGTTTCTGAGCCTGGTCATCAGACAACAAATACACATACAAATACATATATATATATATATATATATATATATATATATATATATATATATATATATAAATAAAAACATATGTGTGTGTTTGTTATACATACTTCTGATTATGCCTCGAAAGCAGGGCCTGGGTTTTTTTTCTTTTTTTTGGTGCTTAGCATAGCATCTAGCACATAGCAGGCACTTAATAAATGTTTATTGATTGATTGAAATAAAGATGTACTTTTTTCCCCCATCAAAGTTCAAAGATCCCCTGAAATCTGCCATAGACACTTTAGGACAGAGCATGTGCACCCCTAGATAAGAACCCTTGAGCTCAAGCATCAAACAAGAATAAAAGAATTGTCACATAATAATGAGGTCCCTAGGGACAGCTAGATGATGTAGTGGATAGAGCATCAGCCCTGGAGTCAAATATGACCTCAGACACTTAATATTTACATAGCTGTGTGACCCTGAGCAAGTCACTTAACCCCGTTGCCTTGCAAAAATACAAAAATGAGGGCCCAGTTGAAATCAGATAAATTGATTTGTTCAGTGTTGTTTAGGAACTGATCCAAGAGGACCTGAGTCAGGATTTTACCAACAATAGAAAGCAGGGAAATGGCATAATTGCAATAGTCAGCTTTCCCACTTTCTTCTTTAAGATGATGTCAGTACAGTGATTAAAGACTAACACATGAGTCAAAGCAAGGATGACTGGTACAAAAATGAAAGAAATATGCTGAATAAGGCAGAAAGTCTAGATGCTGGGTATGAAGAAAAGGTATTTGCAGGTGGCAGAGGTATCATGGTAGCACTTTCAGAGTATGAATGTTACCAGATTACAGACAGACATACAGATAATATACTAGATTATAGCTATATTACCCAAAAGACCTGGACAGGCAGACAGTCTAGGAATCCAGATCATCTAGGAACATGCAATAGAGAATGCTCTGGCCAGGAAAGCTATGTGACAGAAATATAACAGTTGGCCATATACATATGTTTCCAGCACCAAATGTTAGGGCATTTGTGTATTTTGTTATGTTTTGTACCCTTGGTTGATTTTATGTAATATGTTTCTTGGTCAACTTGGATCCGTGAAACCCTAGCAGAGTGCTCTCCAAATACTAACCATTTAATAAAAATCTAAATTACATTAAGTTAAATTGAATCTCTCTTCCCTACTTAAAGACTTCAATAGTCAGTCAACAAACACTAGGTATCTACTACATGCAGGGTAATATATAAGAAAGGTGCAAAAAAAAAAAGTCTGCTCTCAAAGAGCTCACAATTCAATGGGAACCACTACATGCAAATGGCTATGTATTGGCAAGGACAAGCTGGAGCAATAAAGAGATAATACTTATATTGAGGGGATCAAGAAAGACTTCTTGTACAAAGTAGAATTTTAGTTAGGGTTTGAAGGAAACCAAAGAAGCCAGGAGGTAGAGCAGAGAAGGGAAGAATTCCAAGCATGGAGGAATGTTATGAAAATATGTTCACATCCAGAGATTGTATTATTCTTCATGGATCTGATGCTTGACCTTTTCAAAAGTTAATGAAGGCCACATGGTTGTGTCTTATTTAAGGTCTTTATGCTAGCCTGCTTCCTAGGTGTAGACCCCACTAGATCTTAGTTGTTTCAATAAATATTTAAGCTTGTCTGTTTATTTCTGTTAATGTGCTAATGTCTGCTATGTATAGACATTGTACTATATATCTTGGGTTCTGAGGATATCAGTGTTGTCATTCTATCCCTGATGAGTGGGATGGCCTCGAGTTCAGTGTTGATAATAATAATAATTAGTATTTTTATAGTTAATATCCATATTGTACAGATGAGGAAACTGAAGTGATACTAATTCAGTGATTCCTTACAGGGTCACATACACATACATACACACACACACACACACACACACACACACCTAGAGTTGAACTCAGGTATTCCTGACTCCAGAGCCAGAGTTTTATCCACTGCCCCACCTAGAAGCTTTTAGGGCTTCCTGGGTATCTTCTGTGTCTCCTGAATTTTCTCTGAAGTAATAGTAGTCTATCTTATATCCAATTTGTGTCTCTTAGTATGGGAATATAGATATGAACTATAGTTAGGGATTTTCCTGGATGGTGGGCAACAAAGCCAAAGACAAAATGGCCTTCTTAGGTCAGCCCCCGGTGACATCTGGTCATGAGCTTTTGTTAGCCCAGTATTACATGTTACACATATAATACTAAATCATATCTATTCTATACTATTATATAATATCATATATTGTATGACTATTATATATATTATATATTTTTGCATACTCTTATATAGCTTATTATATATACCAATATATGATGTATAATTATATATTATATATAAAATATGCAGTATAGTATGCATATATGCTATTATAGAATTGTTACTCTATAGTTTATTATATATGCCAACATATATGATGCATTATTAATATAATATATAGTATATTATAGATATACTAATATATTTGACTATCATAGTATACTATATATAATAACATTCATTAATATATAATTTAATATATGCTGTATACTATTATATTATATATCATTAACTATATAGTATGTCATATATTATTTACTATATTATGTAGTATATATCATACTATTTAATATATTATGCATACTGTGATATGTTATACATTATTTACTAGTATATCATATATAATATGTTGTATATACTAACAAATATATGTAAATACATAATATTCATTTATATCATGGACAGCTAGGTGGATGAGTGAATAGAGCATTGGCCTTGGAGTCAGGAAGACAGGAGTTTGAATCCAGGCTCAGACACTTACTAGCTGTGTGACCTTGGTCAAGTCACTTAACCCTAATTACCTCACATCCAGGACCATCTCCAGTTATCCTAATCCATATCTGGTCACTGGACCCAGATAGTTCTGAAGGGTAGAAAATGAGGTTAATGCCTTTGCACGCCACCACCTCACTCAAATCCAATTCATGCGATCGTCATGGTATCATCTCTTTGAGAATGAAGGATAAACATCATCATCATCATCATCACATATTATATTAATATATTGCATAGTTTAGTATTTCATATATAGGCCTCTGTCATACTCTCTCTACAGCCATTCCTCTTTGATAATCTCATAATATATTATTTTTTAGTATATTATACTATTATATAATATACTGTTATAGTATATTAAATGTGATCATATAGCATATTATATATGAATATATGATGTACTATATTATATATGCTAATATGGTATACTATTTAATATATTTTATATACTACATATTATTTACTATTAGTTTATTATATTGCTAATATATGATGCTAACATATTATATAGTTTAGTTATATCAATTATATATTGTGTACTATATTATATACTAATACATGACATTTTGTATTGTAGCATATTATACTAATGTGTGATATACTATATAGTGTATTATATATGAATATATGATATACTAATTAGTCTATATTATATCACATACCATTATTATATATTATATAAATTATATGTTATAAATTATGTACTATTATATACTATATCATATAGTATTCATTATGTATATTATTTATATTATATACTATTTTATAGTATTATATATTGAGAGAGAGAAACAGAGAGAAATTGACTCACTTTTTCCTTGGCTTCCAAGACTATATTTGCCCTGGCTCTTCCTTTTCCTGTCCAACTATTCCTTGTTTTTGACTGGATCATTATCTTTCTCCAGATCCTGTAACATGAGTGATAAATGAACCTCTGTCCTACAACACTTCCTCCTTTATGGTCTCACCTTCCTACTCCCACAAGTATCATCACTGTATTGATGGCTTATAGACCCATATATTTAGGGGGCTTTTTTGTTTGTTTGCTTGTTTTTGCAAGGCAGTGGGGTCAAGTGGCTTGCCCAAGGTCACACAGCTAGGTAATTATTAAGTGTCTGAGGCTGGATTTGAACTCATGTACTCCTGACCCCAAGGGCTGGTGCTCTATCCAATGTGCCACCTAGCTGCCCCTAGACCTACATATTTAGCCCTACTCTTTTCATTTGTGCTATATATCCTGTTTTGTAAAGTGTCTGTTGGATATTGACTCCTCAATGCCTCCATACATTGCCACAAGCAAAGTTGATTATCTAACCACTCCCCAACTCACCACTTTTTGACTCCAATAAACTTTTTTAAAGTACTTACACGCTAAACATTGTGCAACCTGAGGATACAATTAATAAAAAGAAAATCCTTGCCCTCAAGAAACTTGCCATCTAACTGGGGAGACAACACAAAAACAGGAAAAGGAGAGGGAAATCTTGTTCCATAGAGTTGAAACTAAGAGGAACAGCACATGTTGATGGTTTGAACACCTTCGCAGGCACCAGGCTCTGTAACCTCAGTGTCACTCTTGAATCTTCCTTCTCTCTCACCACCATATCCAATAACCTGCAAAGTCTTATTGTCTCCATAATCCCTCTCTCTGATATACATCCCCTTCTCTGCACTTACATGATGACCACCTAGTTCTGGTCCTCATCACTTTTCAGACTATTCTGTAATAAAATCCTGATAAGTTTCCTTGCTTCCAGTCCCCCCCCCAATAAAGCCTCCATACTAAATAATATTTTTATAGCATGGAGACATCTGATCACATCATCCCTGCTCAAATACTTAAAGTGGCTCCCCATTGTTTCTTGGATAAAATAGTAATTCCTTAATCTTGTATTTAAGGGTCCTATGATTGGTTCCTGCCTAACTTTCTGGTTTTTTTTTTATAATCTCCTTTCTGTGTTCCAGTCAAATTAGATTCATGGCTATTCCATAAATTCAGTATTCCATCTCCTTCCTCCATGAATTGCAAGGACAGTGTTCCAGATATAGAATGCATTCTTTGTTTATCTCTGTCTTTCCAAATCCTTTTTCTCCCTCAGGGCTCTCCTGTGCCTCATGTTCTGGGAGCCTTTTCCTGATCCTTCTCAGCTATTAAGGTTCTTTTATTCCACAAATTACCTGGGAAATATTTTTTCATCTCTACACTATTAAATCACCTCTTTTCACCCATTAAAATATCATCTCCTTGCCAACAGGGATTGTCTTTGCTTTTATATTCTCCAGTCAAGCATAGCCTTTTGCATGGAGAAGGCACTTAATCTAAAGATTTGTTGGATTTGTCTAGACTATTCCAGGCAAAGTCTTATACTCATTAAGAATATTCTCAATTCAATTTCACCATTAAAGAGAATAATCATCTCTTCCCACTTGGCATAATCCAGATTCTTACTGAGAATGCTTCTCTCCAATGAGCTGAATCATTGACAAACAGACACCATTGAAGAACAGCCAAATTAGAACAAAAAATTATTTAGGATTTAGAATCTCCTTATATGGTTATTGTATAGAGATGACTCGCTTCTATACACCCATTTTGAAAAGAATCTTTGAGCTGAAAATACTTTCCTTTCTATCTTAATTTCCTAAATCTTGAGTATTTAAAATTCCATCAAAGATACTCCCAAAGGCTCTATTCTTTGCATTCAATGTATTGCATTTTGGAACTCAATCAGGTCATCTGAGTTTGAAGACAAGAAGTTTGTCCTCTTCTTTTGCAATCCCAACTCACTAGATAAGATCTCTTGAAAGACTATGTTTTTTAAAAGCAGATTTTCCTAGGGAAGGAAGGGCTTTGATAAGACATATGGCTAATAAAAAAAATACTTATTTTAAAGCATGGGGAAAAAGGAGTAAACAAAATAACCATGTGACTACTTTTACCATTTGTTTAAAAAAAATTTTTTTTAAAGAACACCATTAAAAAGTCATTTAAACATAGACTAAAAAATACCAGAGAAGGAAGGGTCCTTGCAGATTGTTTAATCCAACTATCCAAATTTTCCTGTTATAATTGCGGACACAGTATATGAAACAATACATACCATGCATGGGAAGCATGTTCAGTGGTAATGTGGTTTGGGTGCTGAGCCAAAGACAAGAAATGCCAACCTCAAGAAGGTTGGTTTGTTTTAAATTAGCTATTTCTGACTCATCATAAGACTATTTGCATTCACTTAGCAAGTGCTATAACTAGCCATTTTTGCATCTAAGGCAAGCAGCACAAAATGTACCTGGAGCACACTGCACAAAATACATCTTAAAAGTTAACTTTTAAAGGCAAATTCAGTGGATTTGCAGTGGTGATAAGGAGATCCTGGAACATCAACCTGTGCATGAAAAGGAGAGGAGACAAATAGCCTTATACTTGAGATTGGAGGGGGTAAAAGGGGAGGAAGGAAGAGGGAAGCAGGGCAGACCTGATTCAGGAAGGGCATTCCTGAAGTACAATTTTCTTTCTTTCTTCCTTTTTTTTTTTAAAGGTTTTTGCAAGGCAATGGTAAGTGGCTTGCCCAAGGCCACACAAGCAATTATTAAGTGTTTGAGGCTGGATTTGAACTCAGGTACTCCTGACTCCAAGGCCGGTGCTCTATCCACTGCGCCACCTAGCCACCCCAGAGTACAATTTCTTAAGGGTAGAAAGTAAGCCATCCACCCATCTAGTAGCTTCCATTCTTGCTAATTCATCCTTGCCAACCAGCTGCTAAGCATGGTTCTCTCTATTGTGCAGAAGTAGTGATGTATATCCTAAGGCAACAATCTGTTCTCCCCACCCTCGTTATCTTTCCTCTTAGCCTTATATTTGTGAATTTAGTTTTCAGCCTGCCTTGAATGACTTGTCTGTGATTTTTACAATTATTATTTAATTTAATATTTTCCCAATTACATGTGAAAACAATTTTTAACGTTTACTTCTTAAAACTTTGAATTCCAAATTCTCTTGCTCCTTCCCCTTCATCGAGAAGGCAAGCAATTTGATATAGGTTTTATATGTGTAGTCATGCAATATTTCCATATTAGTTGTGAAAAGAAACACAGACCTCCCCTCCCCCCAAAAAAACTTAAAAATAAAGTAAAAAAAAATAAGTATGCTTCAGTCTTCATTTAGAATCTATCAGTTCTTTCTCTAGAGATGGATAGAATTTTTTATCCATGAGTCCTTAGGAATTATTTTTTATCATTACATTGCTGAAAATAGCTAAGTCATTCACAGATGATAATTGTACAGTATTGGTATTATTATGTACAAGTGTTCTGGTTCTGCTTACTTCACTTTGCATCAGTTCATTTTTTTATAACACAGTAGTATTCCACCACCACAATCATATACCACAATTTGGTCAACCATTCCCCACTTGAAAGACATCCCCTCAATTTCCAATTCTTTGCCACCACCAAAAGAGATGCTATATTTTCGTATAAATAGGTCCTTTTCCTTTTTGTTTTTTATCTTATTAGTGATATTGTTCAGTTAAAGAATAGCCCTTAACCATGATTCCAAATTGCACAGAAGGGTTGAATCAGTTCAAAACTCTTATAGTGCATTAGTGTCTTAATTTCCCCACATTCTCTCCAACATTTGTCATTTCCTTTTCTATCATATTAGTCAATCTGAGAGGTGTGAAGTGGTACATCAGAGTTATTTTAATTTGCATTTTGTTAATCAATAATGATTTAGAACATTTTTTTCATAAAACTATAGATAGGTTTGAGTATTCTATCTGAAAACTACCTGTTTATATCCTAAGACCAATTATCAACTGGAGAATTGCTCTTATTTTTATAAATTTGACTCCATTCTCCATATATTTAAGAAATGAAACCTTTATCACAAATAAATATAAATTTTTTCAGTTATGATTATTACTATTTCCTTCTATATTTTTCCCCCATATTTATCCTTCTCTCATTTTCTCTTTTACCCTGTTCATCCTCAAAAGTGGTTTTTTTCTGACTCCCACCTCCCCTTTATCAGTCTTCCCCCTTCTCTTTTCCCCTTTCCCTCCTACTGTCCAGTAAGGTATGATGGATTTTCTATATCCAACTGGGTGTACATGCTTATTCCCTCTTTGAGCTAGTTCTGATGAGAGTAAGACTCATGTGCTCCCACCTACCTTCTCCTTCTTCCTCTCCTCTGTAAAAGTACAATTTTTAAAAATTTAAAGTGGATGTCATTTTCTTGTATCTCATGCCTGTGGAAACTTGCATGTATATGAAAATGTTTGCATTTCCACAAAAACTTTTAAATTTTATAAGATTACAATTATGATGCCAGAGAGGCTTTCATGTACTAAGAAGTACTAATCTTGATAAAAATGTCACTAAAAATTAATTTGAGATTATAAGGAAACCAGTATGACACAAACTTTTTTCTTTATGGACAGCAGCCAGACTTCAGTTAATAACCATGACAAGCTTTTTCCATCAGGCTAATTACTTAACTTGAATCTTTGTTTTATCCTGAGATGGCAAAGGCTTTAAGATATCATCTAGGCTTATTCTATCAGTTTAATTTATTGATACTTTCTTTTTTACATAGGTACAAATCTCTTATAAACTTCACTCCCCAAAAACAGCTGAGTAAAACTGCTTAACCATTGCTTTACAATTGATGGTAAAGGACATGTAGTTACAGAATGTGTGCTCCCATTTTGATGTTATAGTGCTGCCATCATCTCTTATCTTTGTTGTCACTTCAGGTTGTCTTTATTTGCTTCATTGAAGCCATTGTGTAAATGATTCTTTTGGCTCTCCTATATTCATAGGAAAGGTATCATGATGAAGTGGACTGGTTTCTAGATCAAAAAATCCTAAATTCAAATCCTGCCTTTTTCCTTTTCTTGAGGATTCCAGGGAACTTTGTAAGATCACAAATTTAAGAACTGTTGATCGTTTTGAGGGAATTTCCACAACAGGATCTGCCAAAATCAATAAAAACACAGGTCTAGACTGTCTTCTTAGATGCCATGTTTCTTTAATTTTTTTTATATTTATCATTGATGCAGTAATATTCTGCAACATTCTTATATGACTTTTCAGCCATCCCCTAAATCACCCATACTTGTTTCCTGTTTTTCCACAAATAACATTGACAGAAATACTTTTGTCCATATCATGTCTTTTCTTTTTATCAATAACACCCTTGTAGCAGTCATAGTAGTAAGATCCCTGGGTTAAAGGATATGAATATGTCTTAGATCTAATTGGCAGAATTAGAAGCCCTCCATACCCCTGGACATTCATGATACTCTCTGCTTTGTTTTATTGAGAAATATCATTGAAAAATAGGTAAAGCTGTAATCTGATGATCTGACTTAGAAACCAGAGAAGTCACCAACCTCTCTGCCTCCTTATCTGTAAAAAGAGGGGGTTGGATTTCATGACCTCTTCCTGTTCTGAATAGCATGATCAGTTTGGGGGGTTTTTTTTAGGTTTTGTTTTTTTTGTAAGGCAATGAGGTTAAGTGGCTTGCCCAAGGCCAAGCAGCTAGGTAATTATTAAGTGTCTGAGGTCAAATTTGAATTCAGGTACTCCTGACTCCAGGACCTGTGCTCTATCCACTATGCCACTTAGCCGCCCCGATCAGTTTTTTTCTTAATAAGCTTTCTAAACTTATGCTCCCCTTTCGTGGCAAATATGGTCTAGAAATCCATGAAGGAAATACCCTAAGTATAAAAATATACAGTCTTGAGTGATAAAGGAAGATTTAGGTTTCTTCTTTAAATTTCCCCAGCAAAAGATCAAGTTGCCTGTCATTGACTTTGATTAGATCCTGGTGTTCTCAACCCAGAGGTCTAAATAGTCTCAAGTACCTAATGAAAGTTTGTGTTTTGGAGAATTCCAAGCAGAATTAACTTGGGTCACCTGATTCCTGTAGGTTCTGCCTTAAGAATAGTGTTGAGCAAAATCATTGCTCAGCATAAAAATTTGGTGCGTTTGCTCATGTCAGTGGATTATTAATGAGACTAACCTTTCAGGTTTTCTCCTCTGGGGTGCAAGTATTTCTTTCCTTAAGTGGTTGTCTTGTAAATAGATACAGCTTTCTTCCCCAGATTCAAGTATCTTGTTTTAAAAGACCAAGTCCCCTTTGAAGGGCAATTCCCCCTCCCCCTTCGACTTTCTGCTGTATGAACATGGACCAATTGCTTAGAAAGATCATCCTGCTCAAGGCTTTTATGCTGTGAAATGCCTGGAAGAAAGGAGACTTCCAAATACCAGTTTTAATCCACCGACACTTTAATGACTAGTAACTCCTGCCCAGGCCATCAGACGCATAATTATCTCAGATGTGAGAAAGGGCTCATCCAACAGGGAAGACACGGATCTGAGAAGGAGCGATTGGAGAGCCCAGGGGGCAACAGATAGCCCGGCAGGCAGGGAGGGCCCTGGCCCTACCCTATAAATCACACTCATAAAGAGCGCCCCTCGGGCCCTGGGCGGGGACGGCGTGCGCCCCGGGGCCCCCAGCGGACTCCCGGGCCCATCCCGGGCCCATCGGAGCGGGAGAAGGGATGAGGACCGCAAGGTGGTACCCAGCGGGCGGCGGCGTTGGGTGGCCGCGAGTGGCCCGAGGGCGGGGGACCTGGTAGAGGGCCAGTTATTGTGCGCCTATTGATCCGCCCCGCGGGCAGGCTCTCGCCGGCTGGGTGACCCCCGCCCCCCAGCCGGAGCCTGGTCTGCCGCGGCTCGGGCTGGAGGCGCCCTGCCCTCCCCTCCCCCTTCCTCTTCCTCGGCTCCCGAATTCCTCAAGTTCGGCGGGGAGATAAGGGAGCCCATGGCCGCCGGAGGGGGCCGCGGCGGACGGCGGCCCGCGGCGGGCGCCCCTCCCTGGCCGCAGCCGCGCGGCTCCCGGGCTCGGGGCCCCCAGACGGACGATGGCGCGCTGAGGCGAGCGGGCGGTGCGCCGGGGCCGAGCCGCCCGCCGCCGCGATGGGCCAGTGCTGCTGCAAGCTTTACTACTGCCTTCAGTGCCTGGACAAGACGGTACCTTGCTTTCTCCTCCCCACCCCCACCCGCCTTGGGCATTTGGCTTGGCAAGGGCACAGGGAATCCCCGGGCAGCCCACCCCGCGGCCGGGCTTTGTTGGTGGGCCAGCCCGGCCCGGGGGCTCGGGGAGGAGTGGAGAGGGAGCCCCGGCCGCACGCGCGCGCACACACACACATACACATACACACACACACACACACACACACACACACACACACATATACATACACATACACACACGCACAGACAGACAGACAGACACACTGCAGGTCGGAGGTGGGCATTGTCCTGGAAGGGGAGGGAACGGACTCCCCTCACACCCAGGCGTCTCTGGGGCCACGCCCGGCCCAGGACCCCCGGGAACGGCGAAGCTGGCATTTTCTGGTGTCCGAGGAACCTTCGTCCCCGCGGCCCGGAGCTTCCGAGCCACTCGCCCACCCGGGGAAGATGAGAGCCGTTCGGAGCTCATCTCAAGTTTGGCCCCAGCTCGCCCAGCCTTTGAATTTCTGCTCCCAAGTTTCCCCAAGGTTCTCCTCGTTGTGTAGAGCCGTGGAAACTCTACCCTGAGGACAGTAGGAGAGAGAGACAGAGACAAAGGGGGAGGAAGGAGAGAGAGACGTGAGACTGTGCTGCTTAGAAGGTTTACCTTGCAGTCCCCACCTAGGCGGGGACCATAGAGAGGGATGAGCGGCATTCCCACACGAAGCCTTCTCCGCCTTTTCTCTTTGGACTTTTGTCCAAACCCGTGAGCTTGCACAGGTTGAGAAGGAGCGGGTACTCTTAATTTCTTTAATAGAAAGTATGGCGTTGGCAGGACTACTTGCTGTGTAATATATATACATATATATATATATATATATATATATATATATATATATATATATATATGTATATTTTAGATGGCTGGGTTTCTCAGAGATGTGATAGGCTGATAAAAAGTTGCAGTTATCTCCTGTGGGTCCAAGTGAGGTAGCGTGAGCTATACAGTCTGTTACCAGTCAAAGGGATATGTATGGCTTAATATAAAACTCATTAAAGTGGGGTCCCTAGGGGACATCTTAGTGATCAGTTCTGCTTGCGAACCTGGAGCTGAAGGATGGCTACATACCACCTAGGTTGATTAAACTGGCAGCTTTACAGTCACTTAGGTCTTTCTTTAGACAGAAAAGAATGACTGTCCCATTTTTAACATCACTTCCAATGAGTTTAGCTATCGCCGTAATGAGCGTTCAGATGAAACATTTCTATACAAGGTAGATGTGAATTTGTGTGCTTTAAGTTTTCATGGAAATATGAAGCATTGGCACTGAGTTAGTTGTCTCCAAATTGACTCTAGCAGTGACCAAGCAAGATTTTAAAGGAAATTGTAATAAAAGCTGAAAGGATGCTTTTATAATAAGAGCTCTGGTTTAAAAAAAAAAATGTGTGTGCATATTATAAAGTTCATGGTCTCTATTACAATGTTCTATTTTATTTCCTGAAAAAAATAGTGTATCTTACAGGGACGCTTCTTTGTTCCTATCCCAAGTTAAACTCAAAGAAATGGGAAGGATGACCCATATAATCAATTTGAGTTTGGAGCCGTTAGATGAAAAATATTTTGTGAATGAAATAAAACTCAGATCATATGCTCATTTACCATTAAGCATAGTGGTTTAATTCCTAAACTTCAAATTTAACATGAAACTTTTTTGGAGCTGTGAAAATAATGTTGAGTTTAGCAACTTATATTGCTATTGTAAACTTTCTATTGTTTTTAATTTGCCCAATTTCAGGGTGGTAGTCCTCCTAGAAAAAGAATCAGTTAAGTAGAATAGTAGACTCCAGGCCCAGACTCAGGAAGATACTTAGTAGCCACAAGTGTGTGACTTTGGGCCCATTTGCCTCAGTTTCCTCATTATTTATAAAATGATCTGGAGAAAGTAATGGCAAACCACTCCAGTATCTTTGCCAAGAGAATCCCAAATGGGGTCACAAAGAGTCAGAAATTATTGCACAACTTACCATAAACGATTTTGAAGAGGTATATTCACAGATGAGAAGCTACCAGAAATAATTAAGAGCTGACCAATGAGTCAGGAACAATGGGTTCAAGTTCTGCTTCTGCCCCACAGGTTGCATATATATATGTTCATGAGAAGGTCAGCTTTTCAGTACTACCAAAACACTCTTTCTTAATGCTTTAACTTGAAAAACCATGAAGGATCTGCATTAGTAGGTGTCATTTTCTCAATTAGAGTTCCCTATATTAAGGAAATAGAAAATGGACTTTATCAATTGAAAAAAAAACCACAGGACC